>NC_086320.1:71239052-71546552 GCF_036172605.1 Pelobates fuscus | reverse complement strand
TTACAAATGATAGAAGCAGCATTATAAATATGTAAGATATTCACTGATGTCTGCTTTGGAGGAAAAAAAACAAGGTTATTAATCCTGTTATTAACCCCTTAAGGACTGAGCCAATTGTACAAGTTGTAATCAATTTAAAACGTAAACAAAACCTTGAATTTGCGCTAGATATCTGTTCAGGCGTAATTCACCTCTTTCATCTTATGAGTACACACACTTATCATATATCATTTTGTTCAGGAGAAATAGGGCATTCATGTCATATCAGATATTTGTATATTAAGCATAATTTTATATGAACAGTGAATGTCACAATACTTTTAGCTGTTACTGCAATAAAGTGCACATATTTGTATTCAGCGATGTCTCACGGGTAAAACAGTACCCCCAATGTACAGGTTTAATGGTGTTTTGGAAAGTTACAGGGTCAAATATAGCACATTGCATTTTTCAGTTTATACACATATGTTTTACTGTTTTTAAATGCTAATATTTGTGTTCAGCGAAGTCTCCTGAGTAAAACAGTACCCCCCCATGTACAGGTGCTATGGTGTCCTAGAAAGTTACAAGGATAAATATAGGATAAATATAGGGCTTGCAGGTCCCTCAAATTGTAATTAATAAAATTACTTGATTATGTAAAAATATTATATAAATATATTTGTAGAATTTAAATATATATGTATATATGTATATACTTTTTAAAAAAATATTTTTATTTATATATAGCTATATATAGATAGATAGGTAGATATTATTATTATTATTATTTTATTATTTATATAGCGCCAACAAATTCGTAGCGCTGTACAATGGGATATAGATACATGTATTTATAATGTCATTCTAAATGTATTTTGAATTTAATATATGTGTATATTAATATCAAAATACAGTTAGAACAAATTGAAACTGATATATAATTTATTTAAATTCATTTTTATTATTTTTTATTTTATTTTTCTAATTTTTTTCAATGTATTTATTGATTATTTTTATTTTATATATATCTATATCTATATATATATATATATATATATATATATATATATATATATATAATTAACTTCTACATGTATTTTACATTCTACATGTATTTTAATATTAATACATATGTTATATATATATATATATATATATATATATATATATATATATATATATATATATATATATATGATCCAAGCACTTGTATTTACTTTATTACATTTTTATTAACTTTTGTTAACTTTAAAACTTTTTTGCAGACATTAGTGGGACTGGCTGAGAGCTCAGGCAGTCCCCCTGCAGGCACTACGTAAGCCGGCTATTCCGACCATGTGGTCTCAAGGACCCGGCGATCAAATGGCTGGGGGGGCCAGATGGGGCAGAGAGGGGTTGACCTGAGATCCCAGGCAGACCCCAGGATCGCGACCGCCGTTGGGGGAATGGTGGGGACCCAGTAAGTTCAAAGGACGGCGGGGACCTCTATGCCGCCTGCCGGCATTTAAGACCACCCCAAAAAAGACAGCATAGAACACCCGCCGTCCTTAAGGGGTTAATTCATTTACATGTAGTATCTTCCCAAAAAATCTTAAGCAGCCTTTAGAAGTACCAAATACATAGATCTCTTTTCCTCTCCCCCATTCTTTCTTATTCTCTCTCTCCTATCTAGAGACATGACAGCATAAGACTAATAAAACAATTATAACATATATATATAAATATATATATATATATATATATATACATATATATATATATATATATAGAAGGTAAGAATCAGGAGCACTCGCTTGGATTTTTCAACAGTGGATAAAGTGTTTAATCACAACTTCAACATCAACGTTTCGACCCTTCAGGGTCTTTATCAAGATGTTGATGTTGAAGTTGTGATTAAACACTTTATCCACTGTTGAAAAATCCAAGCGAGTGCTCCTGATTCTTACCTTCTATCTACTGGCCTGGAGGCACCCTGGTAATATACATTGCATATATGGTTATTTGGGGTTGAGTGCCAGAGTCTGGACTAAATATATATATATATATATATATATATATGTTATAATTGTTTTATATATATATATATCATAATTCTATATTTTTACAGTGTGGAAATATTTGTACAGACGTGTTTGATCATTGTAAAAGATTGTCTGTAGTGTAAAGAACAGTGAACATGACATACAATGATAAGAAATAAATGCACTATTTTCTATATATAAATAGCATGGTAGGTCAGCATGTGTTTAACAGTGTTTCAAGCTAACAAATAAAAATCAGGCTGTGTCTAAAGACATCGTAGGTGTTAACTAGTTGTAGAGTGCCCACCAGGAAACTTTTGTATGAATGTTTTCTTCAGGCTAGGTTACTAGTGGGTGCTATATACTTGAGATATATATGGGTATGCTTCAGTTGAATGCACTTTTGGCAGTGGACAAAGGTCATCATGGGCACTCTGACTGGTTTGCAACTTTGCAGCCCCATATGCAGCAAACTACAATGCAGTGCGTGTTCTGCCACCTTTCTTTCATGGGCAGCATAGAGTTTTTCAGCAATTTGAGCTACAGTAGCCCATCTATGTAATCGGACCAGACTAGCTGGCCTTCATTTCCCACGTGCATCATGAGCCTTGGGCACTCATGACCTCATCAACCTGTTTACTGATTTTCCTTCATTGCACCATATATGGCAGATTGCAACCACTGCCTACTTTGACAAGTATATACCACAAGACTTGCCAGTTTGGAGATTCTCTGACCCAGAAGTATGGCCATCTCTTTTTTTCCCCTTGTCAAAGTCACTCATATCTTTGGCTTGACCATTTTTCTGCTTCCATCACATTAAATTCAAGAACTCACTATTTACTTGCTGCCTAATGCACTCCACCATTTGACAGGTGCCATTTAATGATACAATCAATGATATTCACTTAATCTGTCAGTGTCAGTAATCTGTCAGGTTTTAATTTTGTGACTGATCTGTTTATGCAGCTCTAAATGAGCAGCACAGTGTGAGATTCCCTTGTGCACAAACAATATTGTTTGCCATTGTTGGCTGGAGATTGGGGTACCACAATCTGCACCCCAAGATTAAGCAAAAGGACGCTGTTCAACTTGAGAGGCTTTGTTTTGCATTTTTTACTTTAAAGATAGTTGATGCTTGATGGTTGGGGTGCCCCTATACCTGGGAGTCTACACAATAAAATTGTGATTGAAGATAGTGAATAATATGAAGGTAGGAGAAAATATGAAGGTAGGAGAACATTTAATTAGGGGATAAAGTGTATCTAAGTTGTAATTTACTAAGTGTCTTATCATTTACAAGTGTCTTAGCTTGTTATTTACTAAGTGTCTTATCATTAGATATGTGCAATCCGTTGCAGTCCAAATTTAAATTCAGATGAATTTCGGCATTTTGGAAGTTTGGATGCGTCCGAATGTCCAAATTGCCGAACCTCCGAAGTGCCGAATTTTGGAAGTGCCTATGCGAACCGAATTGCCGAAGTGCTGAATTTCGGAAGTGCCAAACCGAACCGAATTGCCGAAGTGCCAAATTTTGGAAGTGCCGAAGTGCTTGGGATTTCTGAAAAGTGTCAAAACAGGAGAGGAAGGGAAAATTAAGGGAATGATGACAGGGATCTAACACTAACCCTACCCTATCCCTATCTCTAAACCCTATCCCTACCCCTACCCTACCACTAAAGTACTTTTTTAAACCATCTGGGCTCCAGCACTTCTAAAGAAAGGTGTGTGGTCCTTAACCACACTAAGCAGCTATACTGAGCCAGCATGCAGGCTCTATGTTTGTGAGTATGATAATCACCCATTCCACTAAAGTATAAGTGGATCTACACTATATTCTGTATTTTTTTACCCTGAGATAATAAGAGGAAAAGGAAGGAAAATAAAAGTTACCACCATAACTACTACACCAATGAGGGGAGTGGACGCCCAAAGCGGACCAACAAGCAATACATACCAGAGCTAGGTCATATAGCTCTGGAAATTGTGAGTGTTAAATTGGCAATTCATGCACTTTAAACTGTTTTAAAATATTTCACACATTTGCACTTTATGTCTTTGTTTAAAGGGATATACGCTTGATTGAAGTTGCTCAAAATAGAACATTGAGCTAAGAGTTTTATATATATATATATATAGGTATGGAATGTTTCTGACACTAAATATATAGCGCTCCACTTTTTTATACATTTGTTACGTTACTGTGTGGTTGTGGGAGAATTACACATTTAGTGTTGTAGCTGCTATTTTCATAAAGAAAATCGAATTAGCATATTTGCACAGATTTGCAATCTCTTGACAAGATAACACACATATTTTGCTATTTGAACAGCCTAGAAAAACGTCCAGTGGCCACTCTTCAGACGGTCACTAGAGGTTCTTCCAGGGTCAGTGCTGCACAGTGTGCATAGAGATGCTGAACCTTCTCATAGAGATGCATTGTTTCAATGCATCTGTGTGAAGAGATGGTGATTGGCCAAGGTCTTGTTTGTTGCCGCCCCACCCTGCCTCCTTGGCTGAGATCATCGGAATTGACCGTCTCAGCCAATTCAAAGCTTTTCCGTGGGAAAGCACTGTGATTGGCTGATATCATCACTTTTGATGATGTCAGCCAAGGAGGCTGGGGGGCTGAGCCAGTACCAGCGGGATCACATGGCGCTGGAAATAATGTAAGGCTGTAGTATATTTAGGGGGCAAGGGAGGTCAGTGAACCTAAATAGTGATTTTAATCCTGTAGGGTCAGGAATACATGTTTGTGTTCCTGACCCTATAGTTTTCCTTTAAATACATACTGCACTGTTACTATTTATTACTATTTTTTTAAACTATGATGATTGTAATTTAAAAAAAGGAATACATAATACGAAAAAGTAATAAATGAAAATATGCTATATATAAGTAATGTGTGCTGGAGAAATATTGCAGTTCAGGGATATATGTGAAATAAAATTGTAAAACTGTATTATTTTAAAAATGTATTTGTTTATTCATTTGTAGAGATATTGGTGGATATATTTTTTTCAGAGATTTTATATCTCGTTTTACATATCTGGAATCCCTATTTCAAAATGGCAATAAAATATCTGCATAGACATAGAATTACCATTAGGCAATAAAATAGTTATTCCAACTTGCTTGCATTGAAAATATGAAAAGTTCAGAGAAGGGAAAGAAAATGTGATAGATCCCACTTCCCAAAATGTAAGAGACTCAAGAGTCTCTATCAAAAAAAAGTGCTTTAAAAGTGCATTAATGTTCTGCACTAATGGTGAGATGACTGCTACACACTTAGGTGTTGCACCCCAACACACCACACACAATTAAAACAATCAGTAAATAAAAAATTGGAGCAGTAATGCGTGAATTTACACAGTGCTGCTCCACTTGTTTATTGATGAAATATGAAAAAAAACTATTTAAAAATTAATTCAATAAAAAAAAAAAACAATCATTGAAAACGTTTCAACTCTTTTCGATTATTCACATCACTGATTTATATTAACTTGCCTAGCACTGATATAAATGCAAAAAAATGAATGCATTGCTATCTCATTTACTATTTTGTAATTTCATGAAAAAATATGAGTGACATTTTAAATGCACCAGTTTTCAATTAATTTGTTAAGCCTGAAATAAAAATATCAATAAGGTGACATTTATGCTGGCAACATTTCAGCATCTCGCAATATGTATTTGTTCATTATATTTTACACCTTTATTGTTTATGTGCCAATCTCAATAATAATAATAATAATAATAATAATATGTTAACAAATGTATCAGATTTGCGTGATAAAGGCTAACTAAAATGTTTTCCATTAAAAATTTGCTGATATACTGAAATGCATATAATTAACCCAATTATAATTTTTTATTACTTTTCATGTCAATTCAGAATCCTGTTGTTCCTTGTAGTCTGGTGAAGCCCTGTTCAATATTTTTAGTGGTTTGGCACATTATAATTATTAACCTTGACTCTATTAATCTTTATCTTTATATACATTTCCTTCTTGATTGATTTTCAGTCATATAATAATCTGTGGATTTCATAGATGTTTTTACTTTAGAGATAAATTGTGATTCACTATTCTACCTATCTACTTCCCTAATATTTCCCTTACCTTTTGTGTTACTTTACCCCACTCCCTCTAGCATGTAAGCTCATTGAGAAGGGCCCTCAACCCCTCTGTTTCTGTGCGTCAAACTTGTCTAGTTAAAATTATATGTATACTAGTCCACCCATTGTAAAGCGCTATGGAATTTGTTGGTGCTATAAATAAAATAATAATAATAATAATAATAATAGTAATAAAGCTTCTATATTAGTATGTACTAGTAAAGTGTTTAGGTTTTTTAAAATTTTACTTAGCACAAGGTAAATAAATTGAGCTTAGCCTGGCAGTGCAAGGCTTAGCTCATTGGCTGTGGGGCAAATAGCTACAGGGAGACAGCGAGTGTCTCTCAGCGGACCCCTTATAAGAATATAAACTATTCTTTAATGGTTTGATTACTTAAAATGGGGGGTCACTGGGGCATTACCGGTAGCATAACCACTACTGTGTGTTTCTTTATTAAATAGAATGTGCTACACAATAAGTTAAACAAAATGTAATAAATAGTGTTAAACCTCATCAGAATGCATGTCAGAAAAAGGCACTGATAATTCAATGACACTTTGATCAAGTCCCTCACATGTCCTTTTTATAAATTAATGTTTTGAAATGCTATAGAGTGGTGCACAAATATATTTTAGAAATACATCAAGCATATTATAACTAAACTATGCTGTCCTGAGGAAAGTCCCATGTAGGGACTGAAACGTTGACTCATTGCATCACTGCAAGCACTGTATAAATTGCACTTTTAGAGATATAAGAAAATAAAAAGCTACGTTTTGATGAAGACGTTTTGCTTCTTTTGTGTATATAAATTTAATTAAGGCCTGGCATTGAACTTTTTTGTATACAGTGCCTTGCAAAAGTATTCACCCCCTTGACTTTTTACCTATTTTGTTACATTACAGCCTTAAGTTCAATGTTTTATTAATCTGAATTTTATGTGATGGATCAGAACACAATAGTCTAAGTTGGTGAAGTTGGTGAAGTGAAATGAGAAAAATATATCCATAAAACTATTTTTTAGAAATAGAAAACAGAAAATTGGCATGTGCGTACGTATTCACCCCCTTTGTTATGAAGCCCATAAAAAGCTCTGGTGCAACCAATTACCTTCAGAAGTAACATAATTAGTGAAATGATGTCCACCTGTGTGCAATCTAAGTGTCACATGATCTGTCATTACATATACACACCTTTTTTGAAAGGCCCCAGAGGCTGCAACACCTAGGCAAGAGGCACCACTAACCAAACACTGCCATGAAGACCAAGGAACTCTCCAAACAAGTAAGGGCCAATGTTGTTGAGAAGTACAAGTCAGGGTTAGGCTATAAAAAATATCCAAATCTTTGATGATCCCCAGGAGCACCATCAAATCTATCATAACTAAATGGAAAGAACATGGCACAACAGCAAACCTACCAAGAGACGGCCGCCCATCAAAACTCACGGACCGGGCAAGGAGGGCATTAATCAGAGAGGCAGCACAGAGACCTAAGGTAACCCTGGAGGAGCTGCAGAATTCCACAGCAGAGACTGGAGTACCTGTACATAGGACGACAATAAACTGTACGCTCAATAGAGTTGGGCTTTATGGCACAGTGGCCAGAAGAAAGTCATTACTTTCAGCAAACAACAAAATGGCACATTTTGAGTTTGTGAAAAGGCATGTGGGAGACTCCCAAAATGTATTAAAGAATGGGTTATGGTCTTATGATACTAAAATTTAACTTTTCGTCCATCAAAGAAAATGCTATGTCTGGCGCAAACCCAACACATCACATTACCCAAAGAACACCATCCCCACAGTGAAACATGGTGGTGGCAGCATCATGCTGTGGGGATGTTTTTAAGCAGCCGGGACTGGGAAACTGGTCAGAGTTGAGGGAAAGATGGATGGTGCTAAATACAGTGATATTCTTGAGCAGAACCTGTACCACCCTGTGCATAATTTGAGGATAGGATGGAGGTTCACCTTCCTGAAGGACAATGACCTCAAACACACTGCTAAAGCAACACTTGAGTGGTTTAAGGGGAAACATGTAAATGTGTTGGAATGGCCTAGTCAAAGCCCAGACCTCTATCCAATAGAAAATCTGTGGCCAGACTTAAATATTGCTGTTCACAAGCGCAAACCATCCAACTTGAAGGAGCTGGAGCAGTTTTGCAAGGGAAGAATGGTCAAAAATCCCAGTTGTAAGATGTGGCAAGCTCATAGAGACTTATCCAAAGTGGCTTGGAGCTGTGATTGCCGCAAAAGTTGGCTCTACAAAGTATTGACTTTAGGGGGGTGAATAGTTATGCACATTGACTTTTTCTGTTATTTTGTCCTATTTGTTGTTTGCTTCACAATAAAAAAAAAACATCTTCAAAGTTGTGGGTATGTTCTGTAAATTAAATGATGCAAATCCTCAAACAATCCATGTTAATTCCAGGTTGTGAGGCAAAAAAACACGAAAAATGCCAAGGGGGTGAATACTTTTGCAAGGCACTGTATATACTATATGTATTAAGGCCTTTTGGCCTGTAATTGTGGGAGGGGCGTATGACACACCTCTTCCCTACTTAAGGGACACCCCTTACCTGGCTCCATATCGTTCGAGGTCAGCGCTGCATCATTTCCACTTCCGGGTCATCCAGACGCCATTTTACCTGATTACTCCATGAGGTTTTTTTAAGCAGAGCTGTGTCAGGAATCCAGCCACAGGCTTTTCCAGCCTACCACCTTCTTTCTTCAATCCATCGCCGTGGATGGTGTCCAAGTGACTCACAAACTGTAAGTCAACCTACCCGTTATGCCAGGCATCAGTCCCACGGCACCATGCACGGGTCAGGTCCTCACTTTACGGCTGCATTTTGTCTAAGTCTGTTCTAAAACCATTGCATGTTCATGCATATCATTCGTTTAAACCCCCTACCGGTCTTTGGGTGTACTACAGGCTTCTTAGACATTATCGCATTTCATGTACAAACCAACGAACCACTGCATTTTCGCCTACACACTGACCCCTACCGGTCATTCGGTGTACTACAGGCTTCTCAGACATTATTGCATTTCATGTACAAACCATCGAACCACTGCATTTTCGCCTACACACTGACCCCTACCGGTCATTCAGTGTACTACAGGCTTCTCAGACATTATTGCATTTCATGTAAAAACCAACCTTGCTTCATTTAAACGATTGTCATTTCGGTTTGTGTTTTCTGGTCGGCACTTATTCATAGTATATTCTATGCACGATTGCTGTTTGCATTAAAATGCATACGGTTAAGCTATTCATGCTAACTTCTGTTTCCCTTCATACTAAGATTCGGTTATTCTGCTATGTATTCACATAGATCTTTTTCGTGAGTTACATTTTCATCATTTCATGTATTTACATTTGGTTAAAAAGTTGCTTGGTTAAATTAGACAGACCATTTTCATGCTATTTTTAAGGTATCACTTATTACATCAGGGTATGAAACCAGCTAACATTTCTGTATAGACATTGGACTCCCACGCTTACTGGAGTTTTTTTTTTTAATTATCCATTTCATTACAATTAAATCAGCCCACGTTACAGGCCTCATTTCTTTGTTGTTAACCATGACACAAGGATTTAATTCCTTTTCATGCATACTCGGGTTGAATCACACGTACTGATCCAACCAATCATACGTTTCCTGCACAGTAATCGGTTAAACTTTCAAATACTTATTTTACACGATCTTAGGTTGTCTATTTTGTTTCAGTTTGCTTATTATATATATATGGTTTTAATAATAATAGTTATTTTATTTTACAATGCAGATATTACATGTATATTACTGTTATGGTTAGCCTACATTACGGCTCCTTTTTCTGTCATGCTCGTACGACATACCACGAGTTCAAGGACACGGTCCTATTTTCAAAGAGTATAATGGAGATATGATGTTATTACAACCATGTACATTACGATTACATGGCACTAACTATTCAGGCCATTTCTTATCATACTCATACGATATACCACGAGTATATAAGAACACGGTCCCACCTTCCACAGAGGGTTTTGGGTTGAATCACACGCATTGGTTCAACCCCTCATACGTCACGTTACAACATTTTCTGCATAGATTGTCATTTCACATAATTTCACTTGGCATTTACAAACTCAGGCCTTTTCTTGACACACTCAGACGACGTAACACGAGTATTCAAGAACACAGCATATACGTCTCACAAGACTTTCGGTTTTTGAATCACACGTTCTGGTTCATACATTCATATGTCACTTTACAGCAACATTTATGATTCTGCATATTGTCACTTCACATTTAAAAGTCCCTTGCATTCCCAGATCAGTTTAGTGACATGCATATCATCTGATCACCTTCCATATATACACATTACACGACCAATCCCCTGCTGCCAGGTATTGGACTCAGCGTAACGCTTGTCACCAAGCATGGGCAGTCATGTCACTATCATACTCATAGATTTTACACCTCCCACACATACTGCTAGAAGCCCTAATCCCAGCCTATACAGATTACACAGGTCTCACAGGATCCATTCTCACTCTATCACATTTTGTTTTCCACCCTTTTAGGTTTATCCGGGTTTTCATACCTGTCGAATCTCAAAACTTCATACATACTACCACGTACGTAAGCCTGCTCACGTTGTAGTTCACATACGTTTCATTCTTCTAGGCCATAGAGTACTGGCAAGTTAGGGGTATAAGCCCAAATAGGTACCTCCCTTCTTGGCATTTCTGCCTATCGTTTAGTGGTCCGCGAGGCCAACACCCCGCCTCAACGTTTCGGAGGCAAACGCCATCGGGCCACACGTGAGTTAGCCGCCTCGCAATATTATAGAGAGGGCCTCACCTGTCACTCCCTCCCCCTGTTTTCTTTTACTATCACCGAGAGGCCTACGATTCCTGCCACTACGACGGGTGGCCTCAATAACCCCTCGCGCCAACTCATAGACAGAGCCTCTCATAGCCACTTGGCAACTAGCAGGGCCTCACCTGTCACAAAACAAGATTAATTTTTCGCCTTTCAGGCCTAGTTAGCCTGCCAGTATCACCCCTGGGGAATCGGTCACTACACACCTTACCATGGCTGGGTCGGCCGCTGCGACCCCTCCAGCACTGGTTGAGTTGCAATCACTTTCTCCAGCCATCTGTTTCAGGGCACATGCTAAATCTGTGTCCAAATAAAATGTATCCCAAAACTATACTTAACATCAATAAACATTTCTGTACTTACGACATTACTGCCACATCATCCATCTAGACATTTGGTGGAATTCATTATCTCGGGTCTATCAGAAGGATTCACACAGGCCTCATACACATGCCTTCCGGAATCCTGGAATGTCCTAATTTACAATCCGCACAACAAACCCTACAGCGGTGGAGACACTCATAGCCAGGAAGTGGCAGAGGACTTCCTATGGGGGCCCTTCCAGTCCCCTCCGTTCACCACATGGCGGACAAACCCCATCGGTATTGTCACGGGGAAATCTTCTCACAAACAGAGACTTATCATTGATCTATCAACACCTCACACCTCTGCCACTCCTAGTCTGAACTCCCTCATACACTCTGAGGAATTTTCACTGCAATATTCCACCATAGATCACGCCATTACGGCTATCATGCAGGCAGGGGCCGGAGCATGGCTCAGTAAGACTGATATCACAATGCTTTCAAGTTACTGCCTATCCACCCTACACTGTGTCACCTGCATGGTATCAAGTGGGCAGGGAACTACTATTTTGCTCACGTTTAACATTTAGGTTCCAAAGTAGTCCGGCCATTTTCGACGTATTCGCCGAAACCCTATGCTGGTTTTATTAAATATAGCCAGATGCCCTACAGTTATACATTATCTGGATGATTTCTTACTGGTCGAGGAGAATATTTCCCCTCCCAGTAGCCTAAAAGAACCATCAGTCTATTCGAACAGGTGGGTGTCCCAGTCTCCTCCACCAAGACTGAAGGACCAGATACCTTCATCACATTCCTGGGTATCATACTAGACTCAGCCACCATGCAAGCTAGCCTGCCACGCCCAAGGTAGAAAACATTCTGATCAACATAATCTCTACATACAACTCGGTACTTGCAACCGCAAGAATTACAGTCTCTGCTTGGGTCACTGAATTTTGCCATTCGCATCATACCTCAAGGCCGGGCTTTCATCTCACAACTCTTTTACATGTTTCCCACTTTTAGACATGATGGACACAGGTCACCCCTGGATACCCAAGCCACGACAGGCGTAATTATGTGGAGAAAATTTTTTAACCACCTTGAATGGTAAAAGCATGTTCCTTCCAAAATTGTCTGACTCCTCACCTACCATTTGGTCAGACGCGGCGTCTACCACAGGTTTTGCAGCAATTTTTCAGGAACGAATGGCTTTGGGGCAGCTGGCCTTCAGAAGTTCAGGACCTGGAGGGTTTTTCCACTACCTCAGCTCTGTTTGAGATATATCCCATCGTGACGGTTGCCGTGGCATGGGTGCATTTATGGGCAGGTTCGTCTGTACGTTGCTACTCAGACAACCAAGTAACTTGTCACATTATAACCAAGGCCGATCCAAATCACTGACTATTATGAGATTCTTGAGGAAACTCACTTGGCTGGCTGCATGTCATAATTTTCTCTTGTTTTGTATTCATGTTCCAGGTGTATGTAACACTGCTGCTGACAATTTGTCTCGCTTTAATTTCCAGGCTTTTCGTCAAATACTCCCGTCAGCCGCACTCACAGCCACGAACACCCCACTATTCCACCATCTAGTAATGGACTAGATGCTATTATGCAACACAGCAGAACATTGTCCCAATTAGCACTGTCTACTAATACCCGGGAAACTTACAATAGAGCTTTCATTTGATTTAAAGATTCCTTTCTGAACACAACATCTTACAACCTTTCATCGTGACATCCTGGTTGGGCTTTGCTTCTTTTTGCCACCTCAAACTCAAACTATCATACAACACAATCAAACCATATCTGACAGGCATCCAACATCACATGCTAACTTTACAACCAGACAAATCAAGTGTCCTCCTACCAATTAAGAACATCCTTAGGGGTATTCAGAGATCCGAACCCCCACGTACGGCCCAGAGGCTACCCATAGATTTCCATATTTTTAAAGACTTATACAATTCACTAGATTTTAACCCTTTGCCAACAACACAAACCTCATCGTTAAAACCGCCATATACGTAGCCTTGTTTATGGTTTCTTGAGACCAAGAGAATTTACCTCCATCAGCACAACACAGTCCACTCACATCCTACTTCATTCACACTTAACAAAACACATGGACTATTATATATTGACTCTGCCTCACTCCAAAACCAGTCAACATGCACTTTCAGTAGAGGTTAAGTACTATCCTACTCACAACAGGTTGAGCCCCGTCAAACTACTGGACTCATATACCCAGCATAACAACGAACCACCATCTCAACCACTTTCAGTCTACAAGGTTCGGTACTCACTACCACCACCTTTATGATACACGTCAGGTCTTTACTTAAACAGCTGGGCCTCAAATCAGCTAACTATTCGGGCCACTCCTTCCGGATAGGAGCGGCCTCCACAGCATCCAGTGCAAACATTCCAGTTCATGTTATTGTCAGACCTTCCGGCATTCGCTAACCGTGGACTTCCGGGTTCTCGGAGCGCGGCCACTCCCCCTCCTATGACGTGGTCGTTCCCAGGGTTCATAGAGAGTCCGCGTCAACACCACAGTGCTGGATCAACTCGAAAGCTCCCGCGAACTTCAAACTGAATATTTACTTCTACTGTGTATCGGACCCGGACTGTTTAATCATTTACCCTCCTTCTCCTCTCCTACGACCTCGGACTGTTTTTTGGATATTCTCTTGCCTGCTGCAACCTCGATTCTCTGTGGAATCTCTATCACCAATTTGGATTATCACTCCTTCATAAGTTAAGTAAACCAGATTGGCTCAAACTTAATATATAACCATCCTAAATCTAAGTGGTTCGCTATCTGCTCCACATCAACTCATAATCTTGTTTCCAACACCTACTTATTAATTATCTGCATCCTAATTTGGAACTTCTCGCTGGTTGTGTTAAATTTACCTTATCTTAAAACAACTTCAAACACCGCTGCTGGTTATAACCTGCCAGGAATTAAAGAGACAGTTCAATTTGATTATCTTTTTTATTTAAAGTAATAAACATTATCAAACTCAGAAATCTGCAGTTGTTTCCATCTTATCAACAATTGAGCGTTACAGATTGATCCAGCCTAATTAATGGATACAGCAGATCTCACTTCTGAAATCACCAGATTAAACCAAAGAGTGGATACTCTCACTCAAGGCATGCAAGATCTACAGATCACCAATGAAAGAATCCTTACTTATGTGAGGGACTTGCAAACCCATACTCCTCACACAGTTACACACTCGGCTAGTGACCCTGCTGTCTCCAACCCCGAAAAATTCTCTGGAGACAGGTCCCAATACCGAGAGTTCATCAATTCTTGCAAGTTGTTGATTGCATTAAAACCCCGATCATATCCCACTGAAAGATCTAAAGTTTGTTCTGTTATTTCATTTTTGAGAGGTGAACCCATGGCCTGGGCTCATTCCTTTCTTGAGAATGATGATCCCATATTGGATTCTCTGGATCAATTCTTTGAAGCCATGTCTCTCCTTTACGAAGACCCAAACAAACAAGCGACTGCAGATTTAACCATTAGAACACTGCAGCAAAGAAACCGGCCTGTTGAAGATTACATTGCTGAATTCAAACGATGGGCACCTGAAACTCAGTGGAATGACATAACTCTACGTAACCAGTTCCGTATTGGGTTATCTGAAGCTGTCAAAGATGAGCTCTCCAGAACTGAACTACCTACTACACTAAATACACTTATTCAACTGTCAATCAGTATCGACAGAAGACTTAGGGAAAGAAAAGCTGAGAAATCACTCACTAGCTCTCTATGGAAAAAAACCTTCACCTCTTCAAGGGCACCGGAGAAACCTTTAACTCCCGCTGAACCTATGGAAATAGGGGTTGTGAGAAGTCCTCTTACTCCAGAAGAGAGAACCAGAAGAAGACAACTGAACCTCTGCATGTACTGTGCTTCGCAAGAACATGTGGTCCCAGACTGTCCCCTATTGAAACGTCCAAGAGGCGGTAAGCATGGTTCTACCACGACTGTAATGAGTGTACTTCCTTCTAAACCAACCTCTCATTTCTCCTCTGTCTCTCTCATATTACAGTGGGACAAAGAAAGAATTACGACTAAGGCCATTATTGATTCCGGTGCTAATGGGGTGTTCCTGGACTCATCCTTTGTTACAAAAAATAAAATTCCTTGTGTTCAAAAACGTAATTCCGTCAGAGTTATTGATGGCTCCTTAATCTCCTCGGGGCCCATTCGCCTTGAAACTGTCCCTTTAAGGACTACTACTAATTATGTCCATTCTGAATTTCTTGTTTTTGATGTCATAAATTCTCCTCTTTATCCTATAATATTAGGGATAGACTGGTTACGGACTCACAACCCACTTATTACCTGGGCTCCTTTTTCTCTCACGTTTAACTCTGCATATTGCCAGAGAACATGTCTACAGCACATCCCCATTTTGCATGTTACTAGGGAATCCACTATACCTTCCAGCTATTCGGAGTTCGCTGATGTGTTCAGTAAAAAGGAAGCAGAGACACTTCCTCCTCATCGACCCTATGATTGTCCGATTGACCTTGTTCCTGGTGCTCCTATCCCTTTTGGACATATTTATCCCCTCTCTGAATCAGAGCTAAAAACCCTCAAGGAATACCTAGATGAAAACCTCCGGAAGGGGTTCATTAGACCTTCCTGTTCACCAGCCGCTTCCAGCATGTTTTTTGTGAGAAACAAGGACCAGACTATACGCCCCATCATCGATTACAGGTCTTTAAATAAAATAACTATTAAGAATCGTTACCCTCTTCCCCTGATCAATGAGTTGATTGAAAGATTAAGAACAGCTACCATCTACACTAAACTTGACCTTCGTGGGGCATATAACCTTGTTAGAATCAAGGCCAATGATGAATGGAAAACGGCGTTCAGAACCCGATATGGTCTTTACGAATATCTTGTCATGCCCTTCGGGCTATGTAACGCCCCTGCAACCTTTCAGCATTTCATTAACGATATCTTCCGAGATCTCCTAGACGTTTGTGTCATCATTTACTTAGATGATATTCTCATCTACTCCAACAACCTTGAAGAACACAGAAAACACGTGAGATGGGTATTATCCAGATTAAGAACACACAAATTATACGCAAAACCAGAAAAATGTATATTTGAAGTCAATGAAATCACTTTTTTGGGATATGTTATCTCCCCTCATTCAATAAGTATGGATACCTCCAAAATAGATTGCATTGTCAACTGGTCTACTCCTACTAATACTAAAGACTTACAACGTTTTCTGGGATTTGCCAACTTCTATAGGAAGTTCATTAAAAATTACTCCAAGGTTGCTCATCCCCTCAACCTGCTCAATAGCAGTAAACGGTCCTTTGCTTGGAACGAAGAGGCTCAAGCAGCCTTTGATGAATTAAAACGGAGATTCACAAGTGCTCCCATTCTTCAACTACCTAATCCTGCTTTTCTCTACGTCATGGAAACGGATGCTTCTGATACAGCTATCGGGGCTGTCCTCTCTCAACACCAAACGCCTCAAGATCCTCTCCATCCAGTAGCTTTTTTTTCACGATCTTTGTCTCCTGCTGAACGAAATTATCCTGTAGGAGAAAAAGAATTATTAAGTATTAAAGCTGCATTCGAAAACTGGCGTCACATACTTGAAGACACACGCACTCCTGTAATTGTTTATACCGACCACAGGAACCTTGAATATCTTCATTCCAACAAAACACTCTCTGCCAGACAAGTACGCTGGAATCTTTTCTTTTCCCGTTTCAATTTTCAAATCATCTACAGACCTGGATCCAGAAATAAAAAGGCAGATGCCCTGTCCAGAATTCACCAAGATCTTCCTGTAAACGAAACTCAACCTCCTAAAGTCATAGGTATTATTTCGTCATTAACTGATGATATTAAACATCTTAAAGAAGAAGATCTTGAACTTCCAAAACAAGGCAATCTATCAAAAAAGGACGGGTTGTACTACTTCAAAGACAGGTTATACATTCCTCCCTTGCTTAGGAATAAAATACTCTCCTTGATTCATGATTCCCCTCTGGCTGGTCATCCTGGTACAAGAAAAACACTGGAGCTGTCTAAAAGATATTACTGGTGGCCTCGCCAGGACAGAACCATAGAATCTTATGTCAAAAACTGCCCAACCTGTCTGAGATCAAAATCTGACCATCATCCACCATTCGGTCAATTACTGAGCCTACCTGTTCCAGAAAGACCTTGGCAGTCCATCTCAATGGATTTCTTGGTAGAACTCCCTCCTTCGCAACATCATACCACCATTCTGGTAGTGGTAGACCGTTTCACCAAGATGTCCCATTTTATTCCCTTAAAGAAATTACCCTCTTCATCTGAACTTGCAAAAGTATTCATCAACAACATCGTGAAACTCCATGGTCTTCCTGAAGAAATCATATCAGACAGAGGAACACAGTTCACCTCCAAATTCTGGAATGAGATGTGTTCCTCCCTCAACATTCAACGTAAATTATCTTCAGCCTATCATCCTCAAACCAACGGACAAACAGAGAGAGTTAACCAATGTCTTGAACAATACTTGCGGTGTTATTGCTCTCATTTACAAGATGATTGGATCACGTGGTTACCAATGGCAGAGTTCTCATACAACAACTCGGTACACACTAGTAGCAAAATGACTCCATTCTTCTCAAATTTTGGATTCCATCCTTCTTCATTCCCCGATCAAGGACTTCCTTCTTCTAATCCATACATCTCCAACCATAACTCGTTCATGTCTGCCCTCTTCCTCAGGTTACGTGATAACCTTAAAAATGCATCATCTGCTCAGAAAAAGTTTTTCGATACTGGTAGACGACCTTCCCCTAATTACAAGGTTGGTGATCTAGTATGGCTCTCTTCAAAAAACATTGTTACCAACCGTCCCTCAAAGAAACTAAGTTCACTCTTCCTTGGCCCTTTTCGTATATTGTCACTCATCAACGAAAACGTGGTTAGATTGAAACTTCCACCTACCATGAAACTACATCCAGTCTTCCATGTGTCATTGCTTAAACCACACCACTCCGACCCTTTCATGAGGGATGTTCATACCACTCCTGATCCCATTCTGGTACAAGGTGAAGAGGAATACGAGGTTCAGAGGATTCTCGACTCACGAATCCATCGTGGTTCCTTACAATATCTTGTCCGGTGGAAGGGCTACGGAGTTGACGAAGACTCATGGGTGTCGTCCTCCGCGGTGCATGCTCGTCGACTTATCAACGCGTACCATGCTCGCTACCCATCCAGACCTCGTTGACAGCATCCGGTGGCTGCTTCTTATGAGGGGGGTTCTGTCAGACCTTCCGGCATTCGCTAACCGTGGACTTCCGGGTTCTCGGAGCGCGGCCACTCCCCCTCCTATGACGTGGTCGTTCCCAGGGTTCATAGAGAGTCCGCGTCAACACCACAGTGCTGGATCAACTCGAAAGCTCCCGCGAACTTCAAACTGAATATTTACTTCTACTGTGTATCGGACCCGGACTGTTTAATCATTTACCCTCCTTCTCCTCTCCTACGACCTCGGACTGTTTTTTGGATATTCTCTTGCCTGCTGCAACCTCGATTCTCTGTGGAATCTCTATCACCAATTTGGATTATCACTCCTTCATAAGTTAAGTAAACCAGATTGGCTCAAACTTAATATATAACCATCCTAAATCTAAGTGGTTCGCTATCTGCTCCACATCAACTCATAATCTTGTTTCCAACACCTACTTATTAATTATCTGCATCCTAATTTGGAACTTCTCGCTGGTTGTGTTAAATTTACCTTATCTTAAAACAACTTCAAACACCGCTGCTGGTTATAACCTGCCAGGAATTAAAGAGACAGTTCAATTTGATTATCTTTTTTATTTAAAGTAATAAACATTATCAAACTCAGAAATCTGCAGTTGTTTCCATCTTATCAACAATTGAGCGTTACAGTTATCAAGTCACTAGGGCGCTGGAAATCATCGGCTTACTCTAGATACATACCTAACCCAGTACAAGAAGTAAGAAATGCCTTTCAAGACATGTCTGGTTAAAGTATGTATATTGCTGGTATGTAATAAATTTGATTTTCTACTTTTGCCCTCTTTATTTACAGGCCTACCTCATCGTCGGTTCCGGCACACCACAACCGACTTGCTCTTTTAATACCATCCTACACTTATCAGTGTTTGTATCTTCTGTACTATCATGAGCCCTTAACACAAGTATTAAGGCCTTTTGGCCTGTAATTGAGGGAGGGGCGTATGACACACCTCTTCCCTACTTAAGGGACACCCCTTACCTGGCTCCATATCGTTCGAGGTCAGCGCTGCATCACCCTCCCACCCACTCCTCATTATTAACTCCTTTTCTCTTTACATTTCTTCTTGGTGGGCCCTCTTTATTTACAGGCCTACCTCATCGTCGGTTCCGGCACACCACAACCGACTTGCTCTTTTAATACCATCCTACACTTATCAGTGTTTGTATCTTCTGTACCATCATGAGCCCTTAACACAAATATATATATATAGTTATGCCAGTGCCTGCACTCCAGTGTAAGGAAAATGTAAATGCCCGTTGCTCCTCAGAAAAAGTATATCAATCAATATAAAGATAGCACTCCAGGGACGTGAAGTAGGTAAAAGTAAAGCTTTTATTCAGCAGATGCCAGTAAAAATCAACATTTCAGTTCACAACAGAACTTTCATCAGGATAACAGTACAACCGAACACCCAGTGCTTAATTACCATACATACAAAATTGATAAAAGGAATGGAGCATTTTAGTTACGAAGAAATGCTAAACAATTTAATTATCTTTAGTTTGGAAAAACGGTGCCTCAGAGGGGATATGATAACATTATACAAATATATTCAGAACCAGTACAAACCTTCATCTGGAAATCTATTCATAAACAAGGCTATACATAGGACACGAGGTCACACATTTAGGCTGGAAGAAAGGAGATTTCATCTAAGGCAAAGAAAAGGTTTTTTTTACAGTAAGAGCAATAGGGATATGGAATTCTCTGCCTGAAGAGGTGCTTTTGTCAGAGTCTATACAGATGTTTAAACTGCATTTGGATAAATACTTGCAAAAACACAACATACTGGATACAATTTCTAATTAGCGGGGTAATAGCTGCTTGATCCAAGGAGACATCTGACTGCTCATTTGGGGTCAAGAAGGAATTTTTCCCTAGTTTGTTGCAAAATTGGAAGCGCTTCAGACAAGGTTTTTTGCCTTCTTTTGGATCAACAGCAAAAACATATGTGATGAAGACTGAACTTGATGGACGCAAGTCTCTTTTCAGCTATGCAACTATGTAACTATGTAATACATTACTTACAGATAACACTCACTCTTCACCCCTGTGATTGCTACAGCTGACCGCTCGAAAAATCATGAGTTAATTTGACCCGGTATCAAAATCGCTGCAGCAGTGTTGAGAACTGCTGTATACTGAATACGTTCCAGCCGGTTGCCACAGGAACCGCTGGAACGCAAGGATGCGTAAATATTCAGTGTGCCTCTGGTTGCCATAGAAACCCATTAGTTTCTGTGGTGCCGCAATCGCTGAATACAATCACAAAAGGAGAGAAGAGAGCCGAAATCATAAGTGTACAGATTGTAATAGTAAAAACATATTGAATGGCACCAAAGAGGACTTAGTCTGAGGTGCCGAAATAAGATAAAAATATGACTGTGGACCAAACGTATAAGGCAATAAGACAGGCTTAATATGCAGTATAAGCAAAGCAAAATACCAAGCATATATACGCTCCTTTGCAATCCAACAAAGTGACAGAGAATAGTTACTTTTATATAAAGGTTCCTTAGTGGATCCTGTGACTATGAAAGGACCAAATGATTGTCTAGTAGAGACAAGTATACACACACTCAGTGTGTGCTGTAACAGTACATAATTTCTTTCAGTATACACACAATATGTGTTTGGGTTGTTCAATATGCCTATGGGTAGTGTAATAGCTATATTAATACCATAGCAAGAAGAGAACTAAACCAATATTTACAATATGTACATTGTAGTAAGAAAAGGAAACTAGGAAAAATCGATACAAATTGCAATAGATAAAGGATCACAGGGAGGGATTAAACAAACCCAATATGATCCATATAAGGTATGATATAACTTAAAGAGTTACCATGTATATTTGTATCAAATCACAGTGAGGAATATAGACCCAGTGTGATATGTGCCATCCATTACTTACACTCAATGTCTGTGGGTTTGTTAAGTATGTATACGGGTAACGTTATAGCTGTATTGATACCATAGCAAGAAGAGAACATAACCATTATTTATATACTCAGCACCGTTGACTAACCACTAATGCCTATCTGAACCAGTCTCCCTGCCTAAAACTAAATAAAAATAAACTAGTGCATACTAAATTAAAGTGCTTCCAAGTGAAGTGAAAACAAAAAAGAGAGAGCTCGACGCGCGTCTCGGCTCATAGCTCATAGCAAGAAGAGAACCCAACCTTTATTTACAATATGTACATTAAGTAAAGAAAATAAATTAGGCAAAATGAATACAGATAGTAATAGATAACGGATCAAAGGAAGGGATTAGTAAACCCAATATGATCCATATAACCTGTAGTATAGCTTCCAGAGTTGCTGCATATGTTTATATCAAATCACAGTGAGGGATATGTAAACCCAGTGTGATATAGATTTTTAAGACTCTACTTGATCAACAGATACATATATTAGTATTTAACATACTAACCTTGTGGATCTCTACAAAAAACTAAAGGCATATTTTGTATGAAAAGGTACTTGGTAGTCGAAGACATAGGGGGTGTTACCTCATATCCCTAATAACGCTAGTAGAATGTTTAAATCCAGAAGGAGATTTACAGAGAGGGATTGTCAGGCCTGGTCTTGTCATCTCACAAAGTCTATATGTGATATCTAGTTTAGATCTGGTATTTGTCACACGTGGCAAAATAAACTCATTCCAGTATGGTGTATCAGATCATACTATTTTTTGTTGAGACCTTTAGGACAGTGTCCAATGTCTTTATCTAAAACAGTTCTCTTTGTAGGAGAAGTTTTTACGGTCCCCCCCGTCGTGGAGGTAGGGGGTATGGTCAATTGACATAAATTTCATATATGGTAATAGATGATTATTCTCCAGCCAAGCCACTAGGTACCATCACATATGCTTTGATCCTAATGACCGTAATTCCCATCTAAATGTATTCTACCAACACTTTACATGAACACTCCCCCAGCTTTATCTTACTGTTCTGTCATATGTATCAATGTTTTAAAATGCATTCCTAAATGTTTATCCTATTAATATACAAAGTACTACGTGTAGACCTATGCTTTCCCATACTCTTATGCAGGTATGCTTATATATGTGACTGTGCATTTATATTTGTGTATATGCATGTATTTATCTGTATATGTGTTCATGTGTTTATGTGTATGCGTATGCATATATATATTTGTGTACGTGTGTATGTATAATATGTGTATATACATGCATACACATATGTATATGTGAATAGGTGTATGTGTACATATACATGCATATTGGTCTATGTATGTGTAGGCACATTTGTATGTTTAAAGGCACATGTATTTGTGATTGTGTGTGGATGTATATGTAAGAGAAACCAAGAGGGCTGCACTCACCTGAACATGCATACATTATAGGGTGCTGCTGGGACCAAAATATACAAAATACAGAATTCAACGCACTCGCTTATTAACTAAACAATGATTTTTAAATCTTAGAGATTGTAATAGTTTTATTTAAAGACACCTCACCTAGGCAAAAAATAATGGGGGTTTAGTTACATTATATGATCATACATTGCATAATCCTGCCAACTACGTCAAAGTACCCCATATTTGGCAGGTCCTATCCTAGTAGCAGCCTATTGTTTAGTTAATAAGCGAGTGCGCTGGATTCTTTATTTTGTATATTTTGGCCCCAGCAGCACCCTATAATGTATGCATGTTCAGGTGAGTGCAGCCCTCTTGGTTTCTTTTATATATTTGGGAGTCCAAGGCCAACTCCTTGGTTTTGCACCCCTCCCTGTTACAGGTGCCTCATTCCAGGACCCTATTTAGCCTTGACTTGCAGAGAGTCCCAGTAAGGAAGCATTTCCCAAGTAAGTGGATTAATCTCATAAGAGCAAGCATTAGGCTGCTACTAGGATAGGACCTGCCGAATATGGGGTACTTTGACGTAGTTGGCAGGCTTATGCAATGTATGATCATATAATGTAACTAAACCCCCATCGTTTTTTGCCTAGGTGAAGTGTTTTTAAATAAAACTATTACAATCTCTAAGATTTAAAAATCATTGTTTAGTTAATAAGCGAGTGCGCTGGATTCTGTATTTTGGATGTATATGTAGGTATGCATGTATATATTTGGGCATTTGGTTGTATTTATACATATATTGTTGTATCCTGAAACTCTTGGATGGGAATTCATGCATTCTTTATAAAAGTAATTATGTTGTTTTTACTTTTCCCTTATAGCACTGTCTGCTTTTTTTTTTTAAATCTCTCTACTATATTAGATATTTAAAACCCTCTGTGAGAATGGTGTCTATTCTCTATTAAACCTGTGTCTTATCTGCACTCATGTCCTTTAACCCCTGTATCACAACTCAACTTTGAATTTTATGTGTCGTCTTGCTCAGAAATGCCTTAGACTTGAGAAAGGGAAGGTTCTCCCAAAAGCTTGTCACTGAAAAATTCTGTTAGTCCAATAAAATATGAATTTTATCTGTTTTTTACACACATATATATGTACATTTATACATATTTTTTTTTCGTCATTCTAAAGCATGAAAGTACACATGATGGCATAGGTATTTTTAATACCTAATTCTACTAAATATTTTATAGGATTTATATATTCTTTTTTTGTCACAATAATGACATGGTTGTGGCACATGTTAAATTAACACTTTGTTACACTATTTCTTGCACTTTGTTATTTGCTTGTACAATTAGATTTCTATTTGTTATTTTAATATTGATTGCACTTTAAATTTGCACCTACACCTTATTTTTATTTCTTTATAAAAAAAAAAACAGTCTAGATTAGGTTATTATTTATGAAGCATAAACATTTTATTTAGTGCTGTAGAATGGATTCACAAGACTTTCAAATAATGCGAATTGACAAGTTTGACAGGGAGAGCCCTAATTAAACAAGCTTGCAATCTAAAACATGAAGCACTTATTACATAATGCGCATAATGCACTAATTACAAAACCAAACTTCCTTAATAAAGATATTTTCTACATTTAAATTCTGAGTTGTATGTTGTAAAATTTGAAGTATTACATCATGACATTGCAGCAGGGCCGGTGCTAGGATTTTTAGTTACACAGGCGAAGATGCATTTTGGCGCCCCCAACCCTCATTTAAAAAAAAAAAAATGCATCTTCACCTGTGTGTCTTTCCTCCCAAGCCACAGGCACACAGGCATCATTTTTCAGTCACACAGTCAAAGTCATACAGGTACACTGTCATACAAAGACAGCAATAATCATACAGAGACATACAGACACATACAGTCAGAGACATACAAGCAGAGACATACATGCATACAGAGACATGCAGGCATATAAAGACATACATGCATACAGAGGCATACCGTCATACAGACGCATACATACATACAGACAGGCATACAGAAACATACATACAAAGACATTCAGGCACATACATACAGACATACATGCATAAAGAAACAGACATACAGAGACATACAGGCATGCAGACACATACATACAGACATACACACATACAGATACATGCATGCATACAGAGACATAACGTCATACAGACACATACATATAGACAGGCATACAGACACATACATACATACAGAGGCATACCGTCATACAGAGGCATACCGTCATACAGATACATACATACAGACAGGCATACAGAAAAATACATACTCACAAACTCACAGACACATACTCGAACACACACACACACTGACAAACACACATACTCACATGCGCACACACACACTGACATACACACACGCACACCGACAGACACACTCACTCACACACAAACTCATAGACACACTGACAGACACACATACTGACAGACACACATACTGACAGACACACATACTGACAGACACACACACACACTCACACACACACTGACAGACACACACTCACAGACACACACCGACAGACACACTCACTCACACACAAACTCATAGACACACTTACACACACACTGACAGACACACACACACTCACACTTACATACACACTCACACTCACATGCACACACACAGTAATTCATAAAGTAATTAATAATAAATTAAATTAAAATTTCCCACCCAGCCTCCCTACCTGGAGTGCTGGCGTGGGTCTGTCATTGGTGGTCCAGTGAGGCTGCTGCGCGGCGTGCGGCTGAAGTTGATTAGGAGGCGGCGAGGGAGCTCTCTGATCTCTCTGACTGGCTCCCTCGCAGGCTGTTTTCTGATGCCGCGGGAGCCGGAATATGACGTCATATTCCGGCTCCCGCGGCATCAGCAAAAGGCGCGCGAGGGAGCCGGTCAGAGAGATCAGAGAGCTCCCTCGCCGCCTACTAATCAACTTCAGCCGCACGCCTCCCAGCAGCTCCTGGGATCCAGGAGGTGACCTGGCAGGAAGGAGCACTTCCCTCCTGCCGGTCACTGGAATTTTGCGCCCCCAGAGCCGGAGCGCCCTAAGGCGGCCGCCTGTGCCGCCTTATGGACGCGCCGGCCCTGCATTGCAGTTGTCTCCACAATGAGCAATTAGGAGGTGCCTACATAGAAAAAATAACTGTCCTCCCTTATCAGGTTTAATTCAATTCTAGTCAAACCAAAATAAAATTCTACAAATAGAAACAAAATCGATTTTGCAAACAATATATATATCACTATTAAGTTGTTGATTAAAACAGTTGGTGTTCCTTAAGGTCTAATTTCTAGATCTTGCTTGACAATTATAATATAGATACTGAACATAATTATATTTGTTGAAGTATGGGTATAGCGCATAATTTTCCCTATCACTGTGAGACCTTGAAAACGTGCAACTCATATTACCGACACCTTCTTTGTTCAGATATTAATTAGATAAATCATATGCAGACACCAATGTTTCACTATGACTTTATTAAGAATATGTATGCTCACTTGGGCAATATTTGCATGCATGTTTTTTCACTCTTTGTAAGCATTTGTAGAATAAAGAATAAAGAACATCACAGACTGACCTTACATGTAAGTGGCCGTGAAGTCTCTTATATTGACATTTCATTTAATGACACTTACATACTAAAGTTCTTGACCCTAGACACAACAGTCCTGTGGACCTTTGTATTTTTGTTATGTATTTGGTGTTCAAATTACAGAGAAGCTCCTAAATCTTTTCCTATGTCACCTTTCCCCATCTCATCATCTGTGTGGTGGCATGTAAGAACAACGGTGCCTTTTAGTGTTTACAGTAAAAAACTGTACTTGACTGATTTTATGTAGTGGTTATGATGTTCGGCTACTGTATTTCCTGTCCATTTATGGTCTTAAAGACAAGCTTTGTCAAGTCCAGTCAGTCTTGTCAAATCCTAGTGTTACTCATTTTTATATTGTCTGTCCAGTTTCTAGTATTACTTAATGAATATCCTTAGAATGCTCATGACAACTCTATAGCCTTAAACTATGAAGTATTCTTATTCAATGTATTATATTACCTTTCTCAAGACATTTTTTGCACACAACTAAGTTGTTTGTGATGGCTTGTGTTAATAGATATGAAAGAATATATTTCAGTGAACACCTCCCAATCGTACAGTGGTTATTTTTTGCTATACTTAATGCACTAATTACAAAACCAAACAACTTAAACAGCACATTTGAAATAAAAATTATCCCTAAGTATTCTGCGGTAATAGTTTCAATGAACATAAACGAACATGCTCTCTGTGTGATGATTTGGTTAAATTTGCTGGAATTAACTTTGTGAAGACAAAAGCTTAAAGAATTATGTACATAATACTATTAAGATATCAAATTAATTTTCAGTGAAGAGGAGATGACTTTTTGCATGAGCTGAATTATGTCTTGGTAAGCACAATAAAAGTGTTTTATGTTTTCATTAAATCGAGGACCGTGAATTGGGGATGAGAAGGTCTTTTATATTACATTTTTTCCGAAAATGAAAATTAAAGAAATGTCAAAAGCATTTCATTTTGCCTAATGTCATTACTAGTTTTTTCATATTTTTCAAGTTAAAAAAGTTAAGATTAAAATAAAAGTTCCCTTTGATAACATAGGATATATAATGGATTTGAGAATTATTTAGAGGTTGATGCATAATTACAAAACTTAAGCATAAAAACAATATGATAAAATGTTTCTTAAAGCAGCACTGTCATGCCATACTTACCTTTCCCCAATCGCTTCCACTTCCCTTCCTCTCTCAGGATCTGTTCCTTATTTTTTCCTGTTTGCTCTAGGTTTCTTTAAAAGTAGGGATTACTTTCTTATAGAGGTTTCCTACGCCTGACCATCCATAACCAGCAGAGGAGCAAAGTGTGCTCCGTTTCCTGTTGTCAGAGAAATGTTACCACAATTCTCAACCTTTCCTGTTCTCGCGATGCCTCCCTTACATATTTCCGAACGCCGGCAAGACTACAGAATTTGGCCTTAACAGAATGAGAGCAGTTCGTCCATTCGTGTTAGGACGAAATTCTGGACTTTTGCTTGGTTCGCAATTTCATTTGAATTAATTAAATTTCGATCTGTGCTGTGGCTGCATCTTGCAGCTGCTAAGTAGATAGCGGATATAGACAAAAACATCAGCTCTGATAAACCAAACCAAATAAAGTTTAGGATATTAAATAGGTAGGCAGCACACCTTAATATGTAGGGCTCCCTCTTAGCCCCACACAATAAATACAATAGTAGAAAAGAATGAAGAGAGAGCCAAAACAATATTATTCTGATGAGCATAAACAACAAAGAAAACTATTGCAACAGGATATAGAAAATAATAGAGTAATAAAAACTATTAAAAACCAAAACAAAAAACAGTGGGTATTGGTATAAAAATGTCCAGTATAGGGGGGCAGGGCCTGACCATCAAGCTGAGCAGACGCTGGTCATATCGGGTCCTGAGCAACCAACTGTTTATTGCCCTAAAATATACACTTCCAGCCCATACCTGGCATCCTACCTCTGCCTGATGACTCTTGGGAATCCTTGGAAGCAAAACAAGCATGACCCCACTATATGCCCACGATGACTGACGGTTGCAATCTGCGGCCTACTCGGTGGATGGAGCGGGGTAAGTGGCCGATCTCCTGACCCTGACCTAGAGGGGCCAATCCTGCACATGGCCGGCAACTGTAGCCCCCCCTGTGTGGTCCGGCGGGGGTTATCCCGGACCCCACCAAGGAATCTCAGCCCTCCTGCACCAGCAAAGCAGTACAGCACCTGCAAACTCGAAATATTACAGGGATTCCAAGATGGCCACCGCTGATAAACATCGTGGCATGGAGTGGCAGAGCTCACAACACTGAGTGAACAAGTCTGCTTAAACCCGACCGCGGTCGACTCAGCTCGATACCAGGCGAGCCCTGGAGAATCTATAACAGATGAGTCTCACTCACCCTCATGGGAAAACAGGCTCAACGCTGCATTTGAAGTGGTCTGCAAGGCCTTTTGGGCCTGAATTGAAGCCTGACAACTACAGCAGTCACTTCCCCTACCTCCCCCTTCAGGAGACCCCCAGTGTAGACCTGACACACCGCTCCCCTACTGAGCCGAAAGCCGGGATGGACATTAAGTCCAACAGCCGTCCACAACCAAGTGAAAAAGCCTGTGATGAGGGCTTACAGCAGGGGAAAGGCCTTGCCACAGAAGTTGGAGAGCCTAGAGGTGAAGAGGCAGGAGCTCACTTACAGAAATGCCGTGATGTTAGCCAGCATGTTCCGGTTGATTCCCAAACAAGACCGGGGGAAGAAGGTGGTCTCGAGAGACTCTACTTGCCAACACGAAAACCCAGATCCTGTATGCCTCACACATGGGGTGTTGGCTGAAACTAACCTACTGACGATCCCTGAGGTATACCCCTCAGTTGTTAGTGTTTGTGTTCCCATTAGATTTTTACTATTACCTTAGCAGGCAAAAACATTGCCGAATGCCTGACCTACCTTAAGATATATCCCTCTTCACAATATTACCTGGCTATCAAATCTAGGATTTTATAATCTGGGATTCACACTTGGTGGTCCTTTACCTGCTTAGATTCTATCTCTATTGAATGCATATAACACTTCACAATGATGACCAATCAAATATTCAGTTTACCTAGCTTCTTTTATTCAGCCTCTACTCACTAACTGGCTTAAGCAAATCAATTACATTGACAAAATGTGAACTCCTCCCCCATGTTGCAATATTATGTATTTAGCATGTCTTTTAGAACGCCTAAAAATGTGCTATTTCTCTATGCCACGATAATGTTCACTGTTTGCTGCTCGCACCCGCTGTCGTGGCGCTGCAAGCATTTTATGTCATTGAATGCACAACAAAAATAAAACATTTATAAAAAAAAAAGTCCAGTATAGAGAGAAAAACTTGCCAGAAGAAATGGCTATGGTATTCTTCAGAGAGTATTCTTCCGCCAGGAGATCAAGGTCAGGATAAATCTTGGAATTCTTATTTAAAAACAAAGAGAAACTTATAGTGTAATATATCCCAGAAACTGGTGTATAATAAAAGTCTATATAGTCCTATTCACATTTTTTAGAGCTTTGACCAGCTCTAGTATGGATAGCGTACAGAGGTACAATCCCCACTTATAGGATACGTGAGAAGTTGATAAAAATGGGTGCCAGGAAGTAGAAGAATAAAAGTATAAAATAATAATAAAAAAGTAAAATGGCACACTTATGGTATAAAAGTAGCTAAAATACCTTTATTAGCAATTTTTAACTATTTTTGACTACTTTTAGACTGTGAATGTGCCATTTTACTCTTTTATTATCCAGTGAGAACTACTCAAAAGAATACTAGGTGGGGATTATACCACTCAAGCGCTATCCATTGAGCAGTTTGTCTGCTCAATCAAACGTGAGTACTAATTTTTAGATTTTATACTCCTGGAGTTTTAATACAGTGAGCACTATTGCTGTTCCTTTTATCTTTTTTGGTCTTTATTAAAACAAATATCAACTTCTCATGTAACCTATAAGTGGGGATTGTACAACTGTACACTATCCATACTAGAGCTGGTCAAAGCTATAGAAAACATGCGTAGGACCATATAGACTTTTATTATACACCAGTTTCTGGGATATATTACACTACTAGTTTATCTTTGTTTTTATATACAAATTCCAAGATTCTCCTGCCCTTGATCTCTGGGCAGAAGAATACTCTCTGAAGAATACCATAGCCATTATTCTGGCAAGTTTTTCTCTCTATTCTGGACATTTTTTACCAATACCCACTGTTTTTTGTTTTTAGTAGTTTTTATTACTTATATTTGCTATATCCTGTTGCAATAGTTTTTCGTGTTGTTTATACACATCAGAATAAATATTGTTTTGATGCAACCTTCCGCTTAGTAGATAGCTCCCTAATTCCCACTGTATCAGGGAGCTATCTACTAAAAGGGTGAAAGACCAAGATTGGTCTTTCAGACAACTTTACTAATAAAAAGTAAAAATGACTTGGTATTAGTAATTATTCTGCTCCTACTCGCTATATCGAGAGTAGGGGCATGTCTAGTAAACAGTGAGCAGCTTGTGGCCCCTCACCCTTCTAAAAATGGCCCCATGTTGGGGCATCTATTTACTAGCAGGGGGAACATAGTGGGGCTATGCAACTAAAAAAAGAAAGCAACCGATCAGAGTTATGAGTCAAATTACACAGCATGGGAAAATTCCAAAAAACTTTCCCACACTGTGTAAAATGACTCAGAGCACTCTGGTTGGATTCCAAGCCAATCAATCAGAGTACTGTTACGGGTAAATGTAGAGACTTACCTGTCAGTCTCTTAATTTACCTGTCAGAGTACTCTGAGCCTAATTGCAGGGCGTTGGAAGGCTTTATAAGCCTTTCCCCACCCTGCCAAGCTCATTCTGCGTGGTGCCCTCGCTGGGTGAAGATGTATTATTTTTTTAGCTTCTGGCTTTTTTATTTTCCTTTGGATTTATTTTTGGGCGCTTGTTTTTTTTAATTTATAAGTTCGAAGGGTATTATGGTTTTTTATTTGGCCTTTTTTTGGGCTAAAAAAAAGGTTTTAGAAAAAGAAGACATCAAATGGTAAGTATTTTATGTATTTACTTACAGGGATTTAGATGTATGGTTCCCCCCCCCCCCCCTCACTATTTTTAGGGTGAGGGGGGTAGATGGTACTTTAATTTTTTTTGTTTTAAATAATTTTATTGTAGTCATGTCATAAGCTTGGTTAACAAACATTTTTTTTTTTTATGTAGCGTGTAAGTGCCTGCGCAGAGGCATGGTTCTCGGTACATATTTATAAAACGTTGGTTACATAGAAACATAGAATGTGACGGCAGATAAGAACCATTCGGCCCATCTAGTCTGCCCAATTTTCTAAATACTTTCATTAGTCCCTGGCCTTATCTTATAGTTAGGATAGCCTTATGCCTATCCCACACATGCTTAATCTCCTTTACTGTGTTAACCTCTACCACTTCAGCTGGAAGGCTATTCCATGCATCCACTACCCTCTCAGTAAAGTAATACTTCCTGATATTATTTTTAAACCTTTTTCCCTCTAATTTAAGACTATGTCCTCTTGTTGTGGTAGTTTTTCTTCTTTTAAATATAGTCTCCTCCTTTACTATGTTGATTCCCTTTATATATTTAAATGTTTCTATCATATCCCCCCTGTCTCGTCTTTCCTCCAAGCTATTGCCTGCGCAATGGCGGGTTTGGCATTCTTTAGGCATCATAATTATCTGTCATACATTGCGGTTTGTGCATGTCTGGACGTATACATTTATTTTATGTAAATGTTGTGGTAGACATACAGGTATGTTTTTGAACCTTGTCGTGAGCTTGTTGCGCTTAGTTAGTCCCTGTGTGCTTCGCATGTGCTAGAGTTTTCGACTATTTGTTGCGTCTGTTGGGATCGTTGATGTTGTGTTTGGGTTTTACTTATGGCTTTGTGTAGTAGGTCTTTATGTGGGAGTGTAGTGTGGGTGCGTGTGGCGTGTCGGATGTCAGGGGTGGTATCTCCTATATGGTACCTTTTCTGTCCGCCCCAGCGGTAGTCCCGCTTGTTTTGGCTTCTCGTCTTGCTTACTGCTGTAGATTTTGAGGGGTTTCCTGGGATCTGGCGGATAGAGCGGTGTCTCGTGTTTCTATTAGTATTGTGTCCTTGGGTCTTTGGTGTGTTTCTCATCGTGTTGGCCCCTTCTACTACATCGGCCTTATATTCGGTCTGTGTGTTGGGCGGGTGTGTTTGTGTGTGCGTCTGTTTTGAGTAGTTTGGGTCATTGTTTTAGCGTGTTTCTGACGTGTTCATGTAGGTTGTACGATGTGTTAGGTTGTCTATGTCTTAGTGGGGATTGCCGTAGCGAGTAGCCGTGTTCGTGTGATGTTTAATTGTCTTCACTCCTTATGGTAGCTTGGTCTTTTCTGGTGTCTGTAGTCGTCTGTTTGAGAGTGTTGTGGGTAGGAGAGTGCTGGGGGGGGAGGGTAGGGGATGGAGGTTGGATGTCTTGTCTCCCATTGGATGTCTTGTCTCCCCGCGGCCTCCCTAGCCCCCACTCGGGTCTGTTGTTCTCTCTCCCTTTCTTTCTGCGGTTACTGTGTTATGTGGTGGTGTTGAAAGGGGTCTGAGGTGGTATGGCGTATCCAGTGGAACCAACGTTTTATGTAGCGGTCCCTTTGTGTCGGGGTGTTAGTTTTCATATCCTCGAATTTCTGTGTAGCTTCCACCTCCTCCACCCAGCGTCTCAATGGGGGTGTGGTGGTCTGCTTCCAGTATATAGGGATGGTCACCTTGGCTGCGTTGAGCAGTCTGGGGATAATGGATCTGGCGTATGCCTGTGTTGTCATGGTGGTTTGGTGTAGGAGGAAGGCGGCCGGGGTCCTCGGCAGTAGTTCATCTGTTATTTCATGTATCATTTTACGGATCGTCTCCCAGTAAGGACGGATCCTGGAGCAGGACCACCAGATATGTGTGAACGTTCCCACCTCCTCTTCGCATCTCCAGCAGGTGTCTCGTATCTCTGTTTTTTTTTTGCGTGGAGCGCCGACGGCGTCAGGTACCACCTGGTGAATATTTTGTACAAGTTTTCCTGTAGGCAGGCTGAATCCAGCGTTTTCTGTATCAGGGTGATGGTTTTGTCCCATTCTGCCTCGGTCATGGGTTCGTCTAGGTCTTCTTCCCAGTTTCTGATGCAGGGTGGCGCTAGTAAGTATCTGCTTGCGATCAGGACTGAGTAAATCTGTGATATAGCTTGTGGTGGTTCCTTGTATTGTGTGCATAGGAGATCGAATGACGTTGGGTCTCTCAGGAGGGATGGTTTTTAAGGCATGGATCGGGCGTATTGTGCAATTTGCGCTCTCGCCAGTGTGTGCATGAATTTGTGTGGTCGGTCCGGTAAGAGTTCGTTCAGCGGGCGGATATCGAATGGGCATTGGAGGACGTCTTTCATGCGGAGGATTGGTTTCTGTCCTATCGGGCCTGGGGATGGGCCGAGTTCTCCTGCTGGGAAATCCGGGTTGCCCCTCAGAGGGAGGAGTGGGTGCGGAGTGTCATCAGGTATTGTTTCGTCTTTAATTTTTTTTGGTTGGCGGTATTTTCACATTTAGCCCCCACCCGTCGCCCATGGGTGGGGACCAGGGGGGAGGACACCCACCATGAGCAGTGAGTGGGGGCACCGTTTAGTTGCAATAGATCCCCCACCCATTTTTCTTTAGGATCCCACCAGCCATGATTGGCGGGTGGGGACCCATAGCCCTTAGTTGCATAGACCTCACTCACTGGGCACGGGTGGGGCTCGGTGGGGACACTATATCCCCCTCGCTAGTTAATAGATACCATTTTTTTTAGAGGGGGGTTTACAACAATTAGCAGCCATTGGCTGCTCACTAGTTTAGTAGACATGCCCTTACTCATGGCATAGTGTAAGGGAAGTGGTGGGGAGCACTGCACTATTTTTACATATTACAAGGAGGGAGCTGCGCGCCGGTGGCTCCCTCCTTGTAATAAACCAAAATGAACGAACAAAGAGGTCTTCATTCATTCGTTTGACATTTCTATTCATTTATTTGTCTTTCTGATGAATGAATAGATGAATATATATATATATATAACAGATAAGTTCCAGGAAAGAGATGGAACAGACTGATTTAGGAGAGACAGCTCAGGTGGGGGCTACCTGCTCCCGGAACTAGACATATATGGCCCTAAGTGTCGTTTTAAGCATTAAGCGTTTCCTGAGTCCAAGTTAGCAAATTTTAATATAGGATATATAATATGACACCTATAAGCTTAAACTTTGGAATCAAAGTAAATTCTTTCCCGGGGGCAATTAGATGTAGTGGAGTCAGGAGGAGGGTTAAAAAAACAACTGGATTTGGCCATGACAGTGCCGCATTAAGTAACTAATTTTTGCTCAATGTTTAACATTTCTTCCACAGTGTAGGTACATAACTTTCATCCTTACCCTGTTTCTTCTTACAATTTGTTATGGTAAACAGTTGATCCACTTGAAATACTTCTTAACTGCATATCACCAAGTCTGCATTGGTTTTGTCAGCATCTTCCTTGTTAGTCTATGCTTGTCATTTTCCTGCTGACTCCTCTTCATGTCATGTTTGGTCTGCCTCAGTGGAGTATTGATGCCAGTCACCACCAATATTTTCCACCATGTTTTGCATTTCAGAGACATCTTAGAAGTTTATGGCAGATTGATACTAAATGTGAATAATGTTGTAACTACTTCTAAAAAAAACTTGTGTTCTTGAGTAATTTGAGTAATTTTGAGTCCTTGCTATAGCTGAGCTTGAGAATGACTGCTTTGTCCACTGGTGTTGCTAGTTCCCAATCTCAATTTATCCATCTCATCTACATATCTGATCTTTCGTCTACCCTGTAGAGGGTATGAGCATGTGTGTATAGAGAGATAACTTCTTTTGAAATCTGATGTGTTGGAATAACAAGGTCATGGTTTTGTCAGCATCTTCCTTGTTAGTCTATGCTTGTCATTTTCCTGCTGACTCCTCTTCATGTCATGTTTGGTCTGCCTCAGTGGAGTATTGATGCCAGTCACCACCAATATTTTCCACCATGTTTTGCATTTCAGAGACATCTTAGAAGTTTATGGCAGATTGATACTAAATGTGAATAATGTTGTAACTACTTCTAAAAAAAACTTGTGTTCTTGAGTAATTTGAGTAATTTTGAGTCCTTGCTATAGCTGAGCTTGAGAATGACTGCTTTGTCCACTGGTGTTGCTAGTTCCCAATCTCAATCTATCCATCTCATCTACATATCTGATCTTTCGTTATGGTTGGTATTGTTCAAACCTTTTAAAAAATTGCGATGTATTAAACTTGAGCATTGAGATGCAGACAAATTGTGACTGTTTGCTAAATTCCTTGTCTCCAAAGTAAAGTTTATTAAGGGATGCCCTGCTCAGAGGTTTTCCTCCTCCTGTTCTTTTGGAGTTATTTAGGAACAACAGCATGCTGATTTTTATTTATAATAATAATAATAATTAATAATTATTATTATTATGTTATTATTTATATAGCACCAACAGTGGTTGGACGAACAGACATGTAGATGTAACCACACAAGTTGGACACACAGGAACAGAGGGGTTGAGGGCCCTGCTCAATGAGCTTACATGCTAGGGGGAGTGGAGTAAAGTGACACAAAAGGTAAGGATTGTTGACAGTTGCAAGAGAGGAATCAGTCAGGAGCTAGTAACAGTTTAATTGACATATTTATATACCCAAACTGCTTCATTGAGCTAAATTCGTTTTGATGCCTTTAGTAACTCTTTAAAAACGTTAGCTCTTTTAAGAAAGTGTTTATAGTGTTGGGTCCAAGCCAGGGAAAGTGATCATAGGGATGTTTGTCTAGGTAAAATTGTTTTGGTTACTATAGTGTTCCATTAATAATGTTTTTAAATTGTTCTACATTTTGATGTGGTTCTTTGCTGTGGCCAAAACCTGTACTTTGGTCTTCTCTTTGTTGGATTCAGTTTGCCGTGCCTGATTTTATGTTTTGCTTAATTTTTACAGTTTATAATACTTTTACATTTTGTTAATGTAGCTAAGGAGTGCATTCACTTAAGGTCCTTTGCTCTTTTCTTTCCCCTGAGTCCTATCTGTAGAGGGTATGAGCATGTGTGTATAGAGAGATAACTTCTTTTGAAATCTGATGTGTTGGAATAACAAGGTCTAAAAATCTACAAATCTAAAAGTGATTGTGAACTACATGTGCACTATAGTTCTTGTTATTTACATGCTCTTTGGATTTTTGCTTGATGCATTTTTATATATAATAGTATAAGGATTTCAATACAAAAGTTTAAGCAATATGTTGCAACTCTCACAATGATTACTGGTTCACAGAGGAAAACTGTTATAAAAATCTATAAAAAAAGATAGAAAATCGAAACTAAGGAACAACAACAACAACAAAAATGATTGCAAATTTGTATTCCATACATTGATTTGCATGCACATAGCAATAATGTATTGCCTAAACTTTTCTTATTTGTGAATAGTACATATTAAAATAATACATATAATAATGTAGATGCTTGGTACAATTTCACTGTTAGAAAAGTATTGTCCTCGTAGACAACTAAAGGAAATACACGTATTTTCATTTAAGAACTATTAAAATCAGAAAAATACCGAGATTTTTTTTGCTAATAATTCTATATACATTTATATTTGCTTTATAAAAGTTAGTATTTAAAATGCTTGTAAAATATTTTTGTTTCCAGCTTTGACATTTAATTTAATTTTAGATTATTTGATGTTTTATCACATACAGCGTAGTTTAATCCATCATAAGTATTAATTGTTTTGGTATTTTCAATCCAGATGCAGAGGAATCAACATTCTTTTTAAAGCCAATTGTGTTTTCTGGCAATATAATAGAGAATTGTACACATGCCAACACATGAAATAATCTAGTTAAATAAGTTAACAGATGCCTGAAAAGTACATAAATAATGGATGAATTCAAATAGTTCATTGTCCAGCTGGATGAGAAAAAAATGAATGTGTTTTTTTTTTTTTCTTGGGAATTATTTGTTGCTGCAGGTGTTTTTTTCTTTTTAAATTGGAATCACAAAAGATGTATCTCTTTTTTGTTTATTGGTGATAAGGACAATGAAGGGCTGTATTCATATTTTTTCTTTTAGAGTAAAATGTCAAACAACAAGACTATTGTCTTCAGTCTTGTAATGAGGGAAATGTTCACATAACTCTCAAGAGCTGAGGCTTTTACATTTTAGCCTCCAAGAAGAGGCCCAATCATTTGACCTTTATGGAGAAGAGGACTTTGGTCCAAGCTTAGATCCTACCACAACTGTAACTTCCAGAAAATGCACTTAAGTTAAGCAGTACATTTTCTACATTACAACCATATATATTTTTCAGCTCTCTAAAAACAGTGTTTCAGTTAAATTGAAAGACAATCCCACCAAATGTTTATTAGTCTTGCTACTACTCACCATATAGTGGTTCTAGAAACTCTGTATCCCAGAGCCACAGATGGTCGGAGAGTACCGGTATGCCATGGTGTTTTTGTGTCATATAGCACAATAAATGTATAAATTGTTGTGTATTTATTTACTACGTTATACATTTGGCTTTTTGGGGCAGACTTTTTGTACAAGTTGCATTATGGAATAAGAGCAGTTCACTTTTTAATGGCATCCGATGATGGTTATGAGACATTCTGCTTTATCTGTAAAATGCTGCAATCAGAAAAACTGTACCAGCAAATACAGCATAATTTATAAAATAAAACATGTTTTTGTTTTTCAAAATACTAACTGTACCCGTTGATTTTCCCCAGGAGGACCCATTTAAACAGGCCAAATATTTGTCTGAAAAATCCTTGCACTCAAAAATGGACACTGTATCATCATAACTGAAAATTCTTGAAAACAAAATATAGAAAAAAAAGTTTACTGACAAAGGGAGGGTATACAAGATAAACCCATGCTTGTAAAAGCTGGGTGCATTTTGCATCGAAATGACAGTTTTTCAACAGCTGTTGAAAAAGCATAATTAAAGGGATTCTCCAGTGCCAGGAAAACAAACCGTTTTCCTGGCACTGCAGGTCCTCTCTCCCTCCCACCTCCGATCCCAGGTTGCTGAGGGGGTTAAAACCCCTTCAGTGACTTACCTGTTGTAGCGGAATGGGCTGTAATTCAGTACCCCGATTTGGTACTAAAGGCTGCCCATACCACTGTGTGTATATTTTGTTATTATTATTATTATTATTATTATTATTATTATTATTGCCATTTATATAGTGCCAACAGATTCCGTAGCGCTTAACAATATTATGAGAGGGGATTTAACTATAAATAGGACAATTACACATAAACTTACGGGAACAATAGGTTGAAGAGGACCCTGCTCAACCGAGCTTACATTCTATAGGAGGTGGGGTGTAAAACACATAAGGACAGGAATTTGCAGTCAAATAAGGTGGGCTGCCCTTTAGGAGAGAGCAAGAGACAGGTATGTGAGGTAGAGGTTAGTCTTGGAGGCCATAAGCTTTCCTAAAGAGATGGGTTTTAAGGCACTTCTTAAAAGATGCAAGTTCGGTTATATTGTATCCCTCCATCCCAACCCTGTATTCCTGTGACATTTTGTTTAGTTGTTCGGTACTAATAAAAGTTATATTGGATTACATTATATGGTTCGGCAAACGAACAAAGTACCGAACAACCCGCCACCCAGGAGGGGAGTGTGGCACCAATTGACCCTATTTACCTTCTGCATATCTAGTTAACCGCAAATGCACGAATCGCTGTGTGATCTTCAGGGTGGCCGTCGTTCGTATAGACGAACACGTGGTGGCGGCCATCTTGGAATACAAATAACATCAGCGCGGTTTGGTCATCGAGTGTCTGGAACCCAAAACGGACACTCGACGGCACAAACACAGCTAAAACCTCCAACCTCATGGAAGTGCATGAAAAAAACCACCTGAGCAGAGCGGTATTCTCGGGGAAAGAAATATGCGAACGAGGTGATTATACCGACATATGGCACGAATGCTATAGCCTAGGATTTCGTATGTTTTGGCTACTCGAACAAAGACCGACCACACAGCCCTTTTGTGTGGAACTATTTTGGGTATACACCTCGTGTGCGGTCGGTAAAACTAAGACTTCCAGGAAATTGGCGAGCCCCTGAACCGATCTGGGTGATTTTTCAGTATGTTGCTCACCCAGATCGGGGCTATCAGGGGATATGATTTATGGGTATATGTCATTGTTTTGGGGTACATCCAAGAATGGGGGGAAAATGTGTGTTACAATTTTGAAGATAATTAAGTTATCCCTCATGTTAAGGGGAGGGAATATGTGTACTGTATGCAACTATTGATTGGTTAATTCTTAATTCTCTGTGGGTGTCTCCCTTGCGTAGGAGAATTGCATAAAAGCAGAGTGTGTGACATTAAAAATCGGTTCTGCTCCTGATACTGAGTGTCGTCCAGTTATTGGCAAAGGTAATGGGAGATTCGTAGATTTATTTACTGCTTATGCTGTGCTTCTTGTAATACGCTGCTTGTTCCTGAGTAGCTGTTGGAATACCAGCAGAGGAAAACCTATGTGGAAATAGTGCTCCGCTACACCTGTATACAGCGCCGATGTCCCTCGGCGCTGGGTCAGGCTCCACCAACTTTCCTCCCCCACAGGCTTTACACTGCCCCATAGGAAAGCATTATTCAGTGCTTTACTATAGGGATTCGGGTGACACTGGAAGTCCTCATGCATTGTGTGAGGACGTCCAGCATCTCTTAAAACACTAAAAGTGTTTCAAGAACATGGAAGCTCCTCTAGTGGCAGTCAATAGAGGACGACTTAACCCTGTTAGGCAATTAGTGCAGTTTATGAAAAACTGCACTAATTACACTTGCAGGGTTAAGGGTAGTGGGAGTTGGCACCCAGACCACTCCAATGGGCAGGAGTGGTCTGGGTGATGGAGTGTCCCTTTAAAACGTGAAACATATCTAGTTGGTATGGGTCTGTCCTTTATTTCTAAACGTTTTTCATTGATTTTACTTTGCAACATAATTTTATATGTTTTTTTCTAAATTTGGAATTTTAAAAATACACAAGATCCAGCACAATCACTAATCTACTAAATAGCAACTTCAAAGCTCACAGATTTTATTAGGTTTTTTGTTTTTTTTAAAAACACCTAATCTAGGCAACAATAATGGGGGTTTAGGTACAGTTTATAATCATAAGAACGGACATTAGGTTGTTAGAGTAGGACCTGCAAAAGATGGGGTACATTGACGTTGTGGCAGGATTATGCAATGTATAATCATATGCTATAGCTAAACCCCCATTATTTTTGCCTAGATTAGGTGTTTAAAAAAAAGAAAAAAAAAACTAATAAAATCTGTGAGCTTTGAAGTTGCTGTTTAGTGTATTAGTGAGTGTGTTGTATCTTGTGTATTGTATGAATTGGCCTCAGCAGCACCCCTTTTATGCATGTTAAGGTGAGTGCAGCCCCCTGGGTTCATATATGGAATTTTAATAAAGAAAATTATGTATGTTTTTCAGTCATGATGATGCAGTCTCCATTTTGGAGTGCAATGAGTTTCCGCATGGATATTAGGCTGCTGCAATCTGTCTTGATGCAATAATCTTCTGGCTGCATGATTGCTCCAAAGTCTTAAGTAGGCTTGACTATGTGGCAGGAGTTGGGATGAAAGAACCTTCACAATATTAAGGAGCTCCTTCCTTGCCTGCAGGTAATTAAGAGCAGATGCCAAGATTACTGCAAATCAATCACTTTGCCATCTAGGTAATTTTCACATAGCTGGAAAGCTAAGCGTTAATGATGCTGCACCCAGCTTTTAGTTTAAAGATCTTCTATCAAATATCTTATTTATATTCATTTTCCTCAATATCACCTATAAATAAAAGACCCGTGTGATAGAGTGTCAAACCTAGCAGCAATTCAATTAGTTTTGACACCTGCATACAAATAATTATTTTAAGATTCCGGCATTGTGTTTCACACTCTATTCCTTTTCAGACTTGTTGGTACAATTTCAAAATGGGAAGTCAACAAGAAGCTAAATCAGAAGAGGGATTGTAAAGTTCAGCTGTCATGACAACCAGACACACAAACTATTAGTAAAAAAATCTGGTAAATATATAGTTGAAAAGTTATTTAATATATTTTTTTTTTATCTTTCAAGGCTTTCTTACTATGCCATTGATATAATGGTGAAGGCTAAACATAATTGAGTTGAAAGTTGCTATGCACGCAGCTTCCCTGCTCCCTATTGCAAAATTAACAACAAATCAAAATAAAAGAGGCAAAAAATTATTTTTTTTTCTTTTTTTGTATTTTACAGTAAAGCAAGATGGTATATAATACAATGGCATGCAAAACAGTGACTATTACATACATCAGTAGTAAAACAGGCTTGGGAGACCTGTGGAATGCTTTTTTTGTAGAAAAGAGTGTAACAAGAGCAAATTATTATTTAACAGCAAATTCCCTCACGGGGAGGTGATAGTGTCGGCTAGTGTTGTTACTTAAGAGCGTTGTTACCCTGTGAGGTATCCTCCTCCCGGTACTTTAGTGGTGGGCAGAGTATATGCTCAAAACAATCGGGCAGGAGGGGGAGTAGGAAGGGAACCAAACATAAAGTTGGTTCTGTGGCATGGCCTAGATGTTAAAATTTTAAAAAGAAAAAAAATATGCTAAAATGATATATTTTTCTTTTCTCACCTTATTTTTTTTTTCCAATGAAAATGTTTTATTATTGTTATGAAAATAATATATCAAACCTATAGCCCATTTAACTTATTCTAATTAAAAAAAAGGTATTAATTTAGTCTTCATTGAAGAAATTCTGGTGCCAGTTCATCTAATTAATGTTTTCATCGGACAGTTGATCAAATCAAAAAATCAGAAGCATGTGATTTACTGACATTTACCAGAAATTTCACTATTTATTTTTTTATTTTATGGAACAGCATGGGTCAGTTGCAATGGGTGGTTGTGCAAGCAAATTGTCTTTAATCAATAATTTGCTACGGGATGTAGACAGATGAAGACAGCAAAATAGTTACTGCATTTCAGCATTTAATGGATAGACTCCTTACTTAGTGAACAACATGCTAAACACTAAACTCTAATTTCATTGAATGTTGCTTACTCAAAACAAAAATGTAACCTGTAAGCATTGCTAAATAAGTACACCAAGTAGTACTACATTGGTACATGTTGCATATCATAGAAATAGATGGAAATTAGTAATATGCCGTATCGCTACAAAATTGCTGAAAATGTACTCGCCTTATTTACAGCTTTCCCTAGTAGCTAAATTTAACATCCATAGATTGTTCTAGTGCATTCATCACTCAATGAACATATTCTGTATATTCAGATTCCATTCGACACAAGAAGTGTTGTTTGAAAGATGTGAAAATTGAAAAAGTCAAGCTCCTGATCATGAGGGGCTGTTTCATCACAAATGTTCTTTGCCCCTCCATCTGACATGTTCAGAACAGCCAATACCTTGTTTTGAACATTATTAAAACTGTTCAGTAGTTTTTTTTTTTTTTTTAATGTTTACATAAATCCTATTTGTTGTTGACTTCCTGCGGGTAGACTGGACGTTCGGCATCATCAAATAGTTCCTACTGTATTTTATCTTCCCTGCACAGTTATAATTTGAGATCTCGTTCTGCTTCTTTGCAGTTCTAATTGTCTGTTGGCATAATACCAGGTCTTTTTTTTAGTAAGTGTCACTATGGATTATAAAAAAAAATTAAAAAAAAAAGTTCCAAAATGGCCACTGAAACCTGTCATATTTCCACGTGGCAAATACAGCTAAAACTAACCTAGATTTAAATAATATAAAACTGTTAGGAATATTGAAAATGACTTATGTAAAGAAAATGGAAAGGGACAGGACTATTCTTCTAGACAAAGAAATGCAAAAGGAATTTAAAGTCCCGGCATGCTTTTACTGCTTAAATGTTAATTAATTAAATTAAATCAGGAAAGGTTTTATTTGTAACAAATGTGAGACCTTCGTATTGTTATTTTCATCAAACTACCTTTATAAAGTGGGAAGAGGTTTCATTAATTTAACAACTTAAATTTATCATTAATCTATATTGATAAGTTGTTCATATATGACATGTTATATGTATGTAGCTGAACATGTTATAAACACATATGTACTGTGTATATAAAAAACATATACAGATTCAAAGTCAAAAATCTCAAAATATTGTAGACATTTTGAACAGTGAAAGATGTTGCGCTAGATATTACTCTTTCTTTTTCTGGATACTCTAGTGCAACATCTTTTTCTGGATATTGGATTGTTTTACACATATATGGTGATTACTGTTGATTTCTAAGATCTCTATTATCATAAGTGTTCTTATAACACTTCTTAACAAACCCGTTTAGCGCTATCCAGTACTTTGGGTTAATTGTATATTTTGAACAGTGATCTTTGACATTTTATACAGATGTATACAAATAATGGTAATATAATCCAAAATATTATTATGAATGTATATATTTACAATCATTATGGGTGGTATAATGCTAATTTATTAACACAGTTTGATTTGCATTCACATATAAGGTTGAACTATAAATTATATGTGGTTTTTATGCGGTTCTCTTGAGGTAAGGCACCATGAAATCATATTAACGCAATTTTAGTGTGTTATATTTTTGGGGGGACAGTATAATATTATATTTACTTGTAACTGTGTTGGTCCCTAATAATTGTAGTCATTCCTGACATACATGCATACTGACCTACTGGTGGATAGATTTATAAGTCAATATTAGTGTGATACAGTTGTTACCTTGCATTGAAGTAGTTCACAGAGGAATCATGCCAGTAATAATGATCTGTAGGAGATATAGCAAATAGAACTATTAATTAAGTTTTTCTTGAAAGGGTTATTTCTTCTCTATTCTTTTCAGTCTCAAAAGGTTTGTTCAGTGTATTGCTCTTTTTCCTATTAACTTCTTCATTACTAATATAGAGTAAAGGGCAAGAGCAAGTGCGACTGTGGGACCCTTAGATTATGTCAAACCACATGACTACAGAAATGAAGAATGGGACCAGTAGCTGTATGGCACCATAACCACTACAAATGGCAATAGTGGTTAAGGCACTTCAAATCAGTTTTAAAATCATATAAGAAACAATGCTGGAGCATATCTGAAGCATGTATAAGAAATTGATATCATGTTGGGTTTCTAAAAATATCTATAAACTACAACATTTTCATGTTTATCCTTTTAGAACCCTCAATTACAGTTTTATTTTTCTCATAATAAATACGTTGCTGCTCTGTATCCTCTGTGTAATGTTATGAAACATCTACATATCCCAAAGCTAATTTAAAAAAAGTCCACCTCCCATAACATAATATTTCTTTTCATGACTATGTAACATGTACATGCCTCCCCTCGCATACCTCTTCTAAGACCTCAGATCGGACCAGCGGTCTTTCTTAAAGCTTTATAATGTGTTTGCACTAGTGCGAAACCTTTGATAGATTGTTTCCTCGCAATGAGACTGAATGTCTATTTTTTTTTAAAAGGCGGAGCTGCTTGCAAAGGCTGCTGTTAATTGGAACTGCTGCTTTGACAAAGTCTGAATTCATTTATTAAACAGTGATTTTTTTTCATGATTCCATTTTTGTGGTGAGTTTATCAACTCCCCACTGATATAAATACATTTTGAAATTACTGTTATGTAATATAAGATTTTAACATCCAATTTTAGATCCGATTTTACGATGCAGTTTATTCTTACCATATTTCTTCAAATCACCTTCTCACAGAACTAAGGAGTCAGTTACGGGCAATATAACCTGTGCCGTAAAGTTTATATTAGAATGGTATATATAGCACAAAACAAATTGTTCAAAGAACTATACAGATAATGTAAAATAACCTGTAAAATGAATACAAAATTACGTTTCTAGAATTAAGACATGGCCACAACATGGCTATGAGAGAATTTTATTTGATTGACTCATAGTATGGTACATCGAACTGTTGAGAATAAAACACAGTAAGTGAATAATTTAATTTTGCTATTACTTCCAATGTTTGCTTTTTCTCAGCTCTCGAAGCATCTGAGGGTTTTCAATGTTTGTAGATGATACAAAAATATCTAAAGTAATGCAAGCTAAACAGGATGTTACTTATCTACAGGAAGGTTTGGATACATTGAGGGACTGGCAAGTAGCAGATGAAATTTAAGGTAGAAAAATGCAAATGTATTTCAGGAACATAAGTAAGCCTGTAATCTGCCGATTTACAAATCGTGTTAAGATCAGTTAGTGACTGCCAAGACCAACAAAGCTTTTCATGTTTTTAAAATGGTTTAGGATTTCCACATGACTTAAATGACGACAAATGATTTTATCTCGTTACACATCACCCACCTTCATTATGCAGTGCCATATTTTTATTTAACTATAAAAGGTACTGAGGCAAAAAATGTAATCATTTACGAAGATATTTTTTTAAATTGTATTTATTTTTAAAAAAATACATCTTTAGCTGAATATATACAGTTTCAACACAAGCGATATTAGCAGTCTGGTTACCAGTTTATTAACACAACTGTATAAAAGGCACAATGTCATCCACTAAGACTAGAGGAAATGAGAAGTCACATGGAGTAGCAGTAAGAATAACAAAGCTGTAGAGTTCTATGGGCTGTTTCATCAAGTTCATGAAAATGCAAATACTCATTTTAGAAATTGATGATATTAAATGTGTCCATTGTATGCTAGCATTATGCTTAAATACATTTAAAATGCTTACATTCTGATGCCAATGTGCAAGAAGCTATATTGATAATAATGCAACGAATGTCCTTACAAATTTCCACAAATTGGGTATCTGCAAACCTTTATTTATCTAATTTTGTTGAACATATTGTGTCACGGCAAAGTTGCCTAATTCCTTGTTGCACTATGGAATATTGTCATTTAGTGTAATGTGTGTAGTGCATATATGAACCAGCTGCTTGGTAGAGGTGGTATTGTCAATTCCAAAAGGGGTTAATTTCAAACAAATTATGGTATAAAATAGATAATAAACGCGTTTCACCTGCAATTTAAACACTTTGAGAAAACCTAACTGCAGTTGAAATGCCTTAGTGTTTATTATCTATTTTTTTACCATATTTTGTTTTATTATTTATCTCCAAATAAAATAAGTATTTTTTAATACCATGTGGAGCCTTTTTTTACCTATTTTGGAAGATTTTATCCAGAGGACTCACACAGCACATCCTTGGTGGAGATTATACCACCTACGCCCAGTAGGACTGAGCAATACCTATATTTGCTCTCTGTTTGTGAGTATGCCTCTTTTTATCCATTTTTATTATTTTATATATACGAGAGATTATACCGTCCAAGCGCATAAATCTGGAGCTGATCTTAAGCTCCAGAAAATTGTAAGTGCATTTCATTTCATTTATAACTGTCTAAGAACTCCAAATATACTACACTGTATTATGTTTCTTATCATCTTATTCCCTATATCACTCCGGACTTGAGAACACCACCACAGGCGCTACTTCCTTGCACCTCCCTTTTGTCAAGAAGTGTGACATATCTATGGAATGGCAACAATTCATATATGCAATTATTATTTCTGGGGCAAGTACATAAGAGGAGATAGAACCAAGTGTTTCCATTTGGATTAATGTTGGTCTGGGACACAAGGGGGTGGTCACTTATTGTCTCTATAGGTACGCCTTATCTCCTTTGGGCCACTCTTGGTAATCCACAGGGTATATATCCAATGATACTGAGATGTGTATTGTACTTGCTTGGGGACAAAATCTAATTTTGAGTGAGTCAGCATCTTCCTTGCCAGAGACACCCTGGGCAGAAGTTTACTTTAAAAACCCAAGTAAGTGTTATTTTATCATTTTTGTTTTTTATCTGTTGTTGGTGTAACTAATTTGATTGTCATCTATATTTTTGTATGCACAGTGACTATTTTTTGTTCATAAAAAATATTAAGTTCTGCCTTTGTCTGGTTAAGAATCAGATTATCCGAAGATACTAATTAGTGTTCTGTAATTGCTTAAATATTGTGCTAAGTTGTATTTTGTGGGTTTTTATTATTAAGTTACCTGGGGGACCAAGGCACCCCATTTATAAATTGCCTTGGTGGTGGCAGTGTTTAAATAGTAATATTTACATTATTATGGTTAAGTGTGGGTTAAGTGTGGGTGTTGTTGAGAGGGATTTTATCATTATTTCCGGTCTAGTGTGGACAAATAGTGAACTTTAACGCTTTCACCACCACAACTACGGCACACACACTCTTGAAGTAGATGCGTTCGTGACATATTGTACTTGTACTTAAAATGTCAGACTCAGTGTTATTGCAAGATAAGGGATACTAGTGTAAAGCATGATTTAAATATTTCTTTCTCTGAACAGAAATCTATACATGCGGCTATGCTGGCTATGGATTTCATGTTTCAAATAAATTTATACTAATATATATTTTTTTTTTTACATTTCCTTATTAGTGAATAAAATATTTGCATGCTACAACTTCTAAAAGACATTTAATTGATAACAATCAATCTAAAAGGTAATAATTAATTAGCATTAATTAATTCAATTTAATGTATAATATGTATTTTCCATATCTGTCTGTCTGTCTGTCTGTCTGTTTGTCTATCTATCTATCTCAAGAAAATACAGAGCAGCTCCTTTTGAAATGACAGAATATTTATGTGCAAATTAGCACACTGTACAGTGGTGATGTCTAGGTGTCTACACTTCAGGCCTTATCCAGATTTTGACTTTGTATAAGTGTGTGTGTGATATTATTAAATCTCAATTTCTTTGACTCTGTATAATAACCTTATTTGCTTTATCTCACTTGAATCTCACACTTATTGAGAAGGTTCTTTATTGAGATTCTAGTTGCTGTTCAGGATTCTGTGAAAGTGCCAAACTCAATTCAAAGTTTATATTTTATTAGCATAAATGCCATACTTCAGGTATACTTTGCAATCTATAACACATGCCTATCACAAACACTTATCTCTCTTTTTTCTTTCATCAGTTTCTTTCTAAAAGGTTACAAAAATACTGTTAGGTTCTCGTATTTCATATCATGCCTGCAGCTTGTAAACAATTCATAGAGTCAATACAAAATCAATTTCTCGATCCTCAGCTTTTGCATAGTATAGAAAGGTTAGATAACTTTTATTGAAGTAATAGCCACTCCTTTTTGGAGCAAGTGCGTAAGAATATGTATTATTTGTAGTTCAATAAATTTTCAGCTCATGCAGATTAAAAATATATCATTTGTGAAACCAGAAATATGAAAGATTACAGATTTGTTGGCTATGATATCACTTGCTGAATTTAAGTATCAATTCATCTGGGACATATATACACTCTACCTCTATATGTTAATGTATAATAGACCCCCCATCTTTTCTACCTAATTTAAATGACAACATTAAGTTTTGCTAACTTTTTTGTTTTTTTGTTTTATTGTTTGATAAAATTTGCATTTATTCTTCCCTTCCCTGTACAAAATGTCTTCATGCTAGTGGTCATATTCTGGCAGATATAGCGTATGGAACATCTTCAGAATGTCATGGGAATTCTAGACAAACGCTAGTAATATACTTAGAGAATCAGTTAAAGCAATGCTTCAAATACAAAAAAAAAACACTTCATACAACTATCTATTTCCATCATAAAGATGTAAAGGAAGTAAAATGAATCTGTCTGTTTTGGTTTGTTTGCAACTATTTAGAGTTATTGAGATGTGGAACTCTCACCTCCTGTGCCTAAAGGGGTATTTGCCATACCCAACTGACAGGGATCAGCATGAATAAAACACAATCATCTGGGATTGTTCTATGTATTGTGCAGAGCGAACATGAAAGCATTTCAGATCTGGACTATCATTTTGGGTGTGATCAGTCTGATATGCAAATGTTTAGGATCTCTCTAACACAGTGAAGGAGTTTAAGCATGTGTGGGATAGGTATAAGGCTATGCTAGCTATAAGATAAGGCCAGGGACTAATGAAAGTATTTAGAAAATTGGGCAGACTAGATGGGCCGAATGCTTCTTATCTGCCATCACATTCTATGTTTTTATGTTTCTCTATAATTACACAAATGAGTTGAAACTAGCTAGAAACCTGAACAGGACTCAACGAAGGACAAGCTATTTAAAGGGAAACTATAGTGCTAGGAATACAACATTGGATTGCTAGCACTATAATACCCTATTGTGCCCTCCTTTCTTGCAACTCTCCCTCACAGCATTGAAAGGGATACAAACCCTTTTGTCACTTACTTTAATCCAGTGGAGATGTCCCTCGGCGCTGGGTCAGGCTCCTACTCTACTCCTCCTCTGCTGATATAAGCTAACAGGGGGGCTTAATGCTGATGTTTTAGCTGATGCTGGATGTCCTCATGCAGAGCGTGAGGATGCCTAGCTTCAGTTAGGTGACCAAAAGTCACCTAGCCACCCGGAATTGACTCATATAGACAGCCACTAGAGGTGGAGTTAACACTGCAAGGTAATTATTGCAGTTTATTAATAACGGCAATAATTACAATTGCAGGGTTAAACTGACAGAGGCATTACACCCAAACCATTTCAATGAGCTGCAGTAGTCTGGGTTCCTCAAGTGTCCCTTTAAGTTGTTGTCTATTCTCATCATTCCCTTGCGATCTGTCTGTTTTGGTTCAAATTATCATTCCCCTAGAGATTACAATCGAACTATTCCTCTGAAGAAAGTGTCTGCGATATTGGTAATTTATTGATGCAATACTCTAAAGAAGAGTTATACACAGATATGGTAATATAAATTTTGTTCATGTGCTGGAGAGAAGCTGCTATGAATGTTTATGAATCTTATCTATTAAACAGTGTGAATAGAAAATTGATGTTTACTAAATCCAATTCAAGCTTTGTACTACGACAGAAAAGCAAGCACTGTTACCATCATAATTTCTGCTCAGAAACATTAATAGTATATGCACAATGTTTAGAATAACTCACTTATCGTAACATCACCAGGTCTTTATTATACTACATAGTAATCTAGGTTGAAAAAAGACTCAGGTCTATCGAGTTCAACCGTCAAACCTTTATATGCTGCTTTAAGTTTCTGTCTATGTTTAGTTAATTCATTATTAAAATTAGCTAAGCATATCAAGCTTGTGCCCAGCTTGTGCCTTGTCTCTTCATTGCTACTCGGAGGCAGTAAAACATACATTGAATGCTAGAACAGTGAGCATTTTGAAAAGCTGGCATGTTGAGCTACATGGGGTTTTAAGTAATAAAATATAAAATTGATAGCTGGTAACTGTCACTTCCTTCCTCAATTACTTCATTATAGCATATTGCCTTTGGAATCCCTTAAGACTGCAGAAACCTGCACATTGCATCATAAAAGTCCAAAAAATTACTTTCTTTAGATAATTGAGCTTTTTATTTGAAATTGAAATAATAAGGCAATACATGAACCATAATATTATTTATTTACTTAAAGAAACATTGTATTCACTTTAATTACTTTATCTAAATACAGTTGTTATGGTGTTTACATTAGTTCCACCCTTCTTAATGGCCCCAAATGACTTTTTTTTATACTTTATAGGGTTAGGAGGTGTTGCTTCAAGACACGTGTCTAAGCCCTCTGGGTAGGAAAGCTGGGACTGTTGCTCTCATATCCTAAGATACCATAATGTCACCATGCATATCAGTGCCGATGCGGTCAGTCATGGAGAATCATTACAAACAATGATTTTCTAGGGCAGAATCATAGGCGCTTTGTGGTGAGCACGAGCACATGTGCCTACGTTCCCCACGGACAATGGTTGGTCTCCATGAGAAACATTGGATTGCATTATGACTCCGGGATGACAAAATGCTAGGAGGAAGCCATGGGACTTGGTGCTGGAGAGAAGATGAGTACATTATGTCTATTTGATTAATTTTAATTTGTTTTGAAATTGCATAGAGGGAGGTCCAGAAACTAACTAGCAACAAATATCCCTTTGACAGGGAAATTATGTAACTGAAAACAATATTTCTGGAATTACCCTACATTAACTGAATAGGAAGAAAATTCTTGTATGAGACCAATAATTAATTGTTTATTAAATCATTTTAAAACTAAGCTGTTAATTGAATAAATCTATTGGAGTTTAAGGAGTTTACAGAGCTTATTCTCTAAACTGAGATTGTGGGGAAGAGACAAAGAAATTAAAAAAAAAAACTCTGCTATAGTTCCAGCATGGTGATTTTTGCCAAAAATGCACAACTTGGTTTCAAGTTTTCTTCAAGCTTCAGTCTGAAACATCCTTAGACATTGTGTGGCTTTTACTATATAATGTCTAGTACATGTGCTTATTATGTCATATGCTTTATTACTCTGTAGAAAAGATATGATAATAAAATGCAAAAATATTCAATTGCTCATTTAGGTTTACAGAACTTCATTAAATATTCATCCTATCATTACCAAATTCAGACATCTTAATGTTAGAAATAAAAATCTCCATATGCTGCCATAAAAAGCAGTTTTTCACCTTTATTTTACATAATATAACATATACATTGTAATTTTCTGCATTGTTTTAACTATCTGAGGGAGAGATTTGCTAGATGGTATTACTCTTGATGAGATATTTTATTCATATAGTATTTTCTGGAGACATATCTGCAATCTTGAAAGTTTAATAATCACAGATGTTTAATCTTCAGTTTCTAGTCACTATTTATTCACAATTTAGGAATTCTCTCTGTAGCAGACCTGCTGACCACTCGCCCGGTTGTCCTTCTTCAGCCACGTATTGTCCCTGGAAGGGAATCAGCTGTAGTACGGAGAGACACATTACCCACCCAGAAAGTACACAGAGTCCTGGGGGTACGACAACAACTTTTTTGACCACACTCAGCTTTAAACTTCACCCCATGCAAGGGGCGGTCACATATAACGATCATGTCCCCTCCCAGGGTCATCTCGCTACCAGGGGTCGCGTAACGGACCCAGAACCCCAGTCCCTTTGTTCTCTGTTCCTGCCACTCCGTGTCCCCTCCCAGGGGTCCCTGAAGGAAATGGAACTCCAGTCCCTTTGTCCCCTGTTCCCGACACCCATACTCAGGGTTTCCTGCCTCCAGGGACAGGGAGTCTTTATCCCATGAGCCTCTGTACCTGGGAGCCCCAGCGTGGGAAAGCTTCCCGCCTCCTGGACTCAGTCACAGAAAGCCTGCCAAACTGCCATTGTCCCAAAGGGTGTCCCCACCAATCTCAGGGGCCCTCAAAACGTTAACCTCCATGAACGGCCTCCATTCGTGGGGTCCCTGGGTGAAACCAGGCAAATGAAGTGTCTCCTTCGGGACATGAATGCTATACGAACAGCGGCCACCCAGGGAAGCACTGATTAATTACTTCCATTGCAACACTTATGTTGCAAGTTGCCAACATTCTAATTGATTGGTGTAAACACTCCAAGGGGCACTGGGGAGGTGCCTGTTCAGGAAACAAATGGGGTGGGAAGCAATCCATGAATGCTTCCCCTAGATGGCATTCGTCTAACGAATGGGCCACCACCCAGGGTCCGAACGCGCCGAGGCTTCCCTTACAGTTTGTGATTTAGACACCTCGTTACGAGGTGTAAACGTTCTAAGACAACATTCTAAATGAGGTTTCTTGGTGGTCCCCGTTCAGGAGGCAAACGGAACCCGTTCGCATTGAGCCCTCCCAAACAGGGAGCAGGTAAAACACATGAATGCAACACAATACAGGGGAAAACACAGGGAATATCTCCTAGCAATTCATGAACAGGCAGTGGTCCCGCCACAATCTCAATGAGAGAACTATTTTCTTGTCTAGAAAAAAAGGTTTAGCTTACATTGGAAAATCCCCTTTAAAGAGTTTAACCTATTTTCATTTACTGTCTTAAAGCGGCTCTAACATGGCCATATCCTTTTTTATGTCCTATTATATTAGTCATTAGTGTCCCCCCAACATGTGTAATATTGTTATTTACAAATTGTTTAATTGTCATTTTCAAATTTCCCGACACTAGATATTTTTCTAAGAAGCCACCATCTTCGTTATAGTCTGTTAAACTTTAAGAGCATGCCCAAAAACTGGAAAAAGAAGGAGCTTGCACTGGCCATGCGCAATTGTCGGGAAAGTAAAGCAATAATTGCACAAATGTAGCGAGGGACATGACAACAAGTTGAGCATAGACTTTTGAGCTTAACAAAGGAACTGGACCTTGTTGAAGCTCCTTTCTATGTCCAACATTGTCAAGAGTAGGAAAAATAAAAAAAGCCAAAGACAAAGTAGTCTTCGCGGAATATCAAACATGGAAAGAAGATCTGATTCAGAAGACGTGAAAACTGTTTAAGAAAGGTAAGTATGGCATGACATTTAAATAGTTTGGTGACTTTTTAAACTATTGTTAACTGTTGCCTAAACTATGCTAACTGTTGCCTATAGTTATTTATTACTAATTATACATATGGCATGGCAGAAACAATCATCTGAATTTCTTAATCTTATACCACAATTAAATGTTACACAAAATAGCAATTTGTTCATTGACAAATCCGGTTCTAAAATTATATGTGCATATGTATGGATATTATACATGGCCTCCTGGGCACCAAGGAAATATAATCCTTACACATATTCTGCGATGCTTAATAGCCATCTTGTGATGTCCTATCATGGCCTGCACTATGATTACTTTAATAAGGATCAAACTGGAGGGAACATTGATAACTCTGTCTGAGCATTCTGGAGATGAAGTCTACTTACACACGCTCGTCTTCCATTTATAAACTAATCAAAGGGGAACTGATTTTCTCAGCTCACTTGTAGCACATGAAACAGTCTCCATTTGTGTGGAGCCTGGCGGTGTGTTATATATTCTGTTACACAGTCACAGGTGAATAGTTAGGTATCAAATGTATATTTGACCTGGAACACAATTTTTCTAAAGATGACCCACACTTAAAGAGTTTTTCACTAAATGAGAATTATTGGGAATTTAAAGACAGTTCAAAGTGAATTTCAAATTTAAAACAAAAATAACTGATATGAAAAAAAATAAAAAATCTCCAAGCTAGCTATATTTCCAACTTGCCTTTTTTGGACTTAAATTTGAGAATTTTCACTTTATTAAATAACCCTGATATTATTTTACCTTGAAAGCAGAGCAGCCTGGGGAGTAGTATGATATAATCTGCCCTAAAGAGCAGGTGGTTTTGTGGCAAGACACTCTTTGTAGTTTAATAGAAAACTGTTGTACTTTTTATTATCATTTAAAACAAATTAATACAAGTATTACAGCCCCATGAGTGCATTATTTTGCAATGTTTTTATATAAGTAGATATCTCTGTTCATTTCATCTCCTGGCTTAGATCTGCTCTATGGGGGCAGCATTCTTTTATCCTAATTGGTTGGAAGCACAGTTTATCCAGCCAAAAAAAAAAAAAAGAAAAATAGCTTTTTAATGAAGTCTATTCTTGTGTTAAAAAGTCTGAAAAAGAATGGCTTATATAATCAATGACTTTAACAACTTTCATTACTATTGGTAAAATGTACAATGAATACATTGTTATCTCAACCTTGAATGACCAATCTCTTTATTATCAAAGCTTGCTAATCTCATATGAAAAATGAAAAATAAAACAAGAAAAGAAGAAAATTTATAATCAAGAGCTAGTGTGTGTTCATTATTCCTTACATTCTGTCAATGCTGATCATCTCAAAAATGTACTCTGGGGTGATTAAAACCTTCAAAGTATGCATAGTCTTAACAGTTACGTGGTGCTTCTGACCAATGGGTGCTAAATAAAGCTGCCGTGCAGAGCAGGTGTAAACAAGAAAATACACTAAAAAAGGTCCTGTTGTTCATAACAAAATGTTGTTGGCACCTGGCAATATTTAGCTTTTTCAGGTAGCGGGCATTGCAAATTGGAAATATGAAAGATTTTATTATATGGGTTGCATTATCTGCATAAGAGATAGAGATCAATGTAAAAACTAAATTTACTACATATTGTTTAATAAATCTTATTTCATAATGCAATAAATGAACCGTAATGCCATAATATTGTGAAAGCATTGAAAAATAATTGAAGTAAAATGAAGTTGGCTAAGTTAATGGAAAATATCAATTTTCACAGTTTGAAATGGAAAAGTAACTTAATTTGTTAAACAGAAATTATATTGCGATTACAGACATCAGGAGAGTTAAAGCTTTAATCCTTTTATCTAACCAAAACAAAATCTTCAATACACAGATTAACACACATCATGTAAATATTCTCAACTATTAAGACAACAATATCTCATTGCGACTTTGTCAATATTCTTTGTTCTTAAAATATCCATAATATATCAAAGTAAATTAAAACAGCATGCTCCTAAGAACATTTTTTAGTTTACCAAGCTAGATATAAAAAAGTTAGATTTCTACTTATGTACTTTACTTCTGATAATTCTGTTTTTATTTTATATATTTTTTACTTGCATGCCGGAAATCTGTGTTGTATACTTTTTATGCATCTAAGAAGTGGAGTTTCATCATTAACATTTTCAATGTATTCCTAATGTGAGCCTGCCATTTACTGGTGATACAGTTGATTTTGTTAAAATGATCTGGATGTCATGTTTTTAACAATAATCTATTTTTTTAAGCTTTACTGGTGAGTAGCAAGCATGCATATTTCCATACTCTTTACTCAGAAAAAGTAGACGTTTAATGATTTTATGCTACAGCAAGTAAAGTAGTAAATACCTTTGACAGATAAATCTAATGATACATGTATGGAATGTGTCCTTTATTAAAACATAATAAACCTATGTTTATGCTGGGATTAGTGAAATTACTCAATTGTATTAATTGTCTTCATTGTCAAATATTTGTTTGTCATAAACCCTGGTCAATAGCAACTTGCGAGACACATATAAGAATATGAAGGCCAATATTATATAGATAAGCACCATATTTCATCCATAATATTAATATAATAATAATAATAATAATAATTGTTATTATTATTATTAGCATTAATATAGTGCCACCTTATTCTTCTTTCCAATATTAGGAAAGGGGGAAACGTAACAATAAATGAGACAATTACAAAATGTTACAGGAACAATTGGTTGGTGAGGGCCCTGCACAAACAAGCCTACAACACAATAGGACAGGCATTGAGGGGGATAGCAAGTAGATGACAAGATGGGAGAGTAGCTGAAGTGGAAGGTGAGAGTGGAATGTGGCTCTTTAGGAGAGAGCAAGAGACAGGTTTGTGAAATGGAATGCTTTGATTCCAATGAACTGGACACAGGTGACAGCACCATCTCTGGAGCACTGGATGAATAGGATAGAGGACACTAGACACATGGATGAAATGCACTGGTCAATCAGGAATCATAGGAAAAAGTATCTAAAGGTCTGGTCTCCTTGGCTGATGCATTGGTCCTCTTCTTTGAGCTTGAATAGTACCTCAATCAGCAGTAGTTTTCTTCAGGCAGAGAACTGATCATGTACCTTTGTCCTGTCCATTGGAGACTTGAGCAAAGCTCTTGTCATGTGTGACATCATCTGGCATTGCCTATAATTAACGGTACACTGCTTCAACATATTCTCAACTCTTTTATTAGTTATCATTATTTTCCTTTCTCCTAACCCATTATCTAACTGCTTTTTATCTAAGGAAACCTATACCTAAACTATTGCATTGAAATTCTCACTGTTCATTCTTAGGACACTATTTGACCATGAGATTGAATAAAGAGAATATTGTTTTCTTGTTCTTTTCTTTTTTTTCTGTTAATTAGATTGTTAGTTAGATTAAAAACAAAAGAAGGAAGGTATGTAGATGAGGATAAAGGTCTAGCTGACTGCCTCAATGAATATTTTTGTTCGGTATTTACAGCTGAAAATGAAGGAAAGGGACCTCTGTTAAAAAAAAGGATAAATGAGTCATTTATTACACGTGAGTTTACAGAGGAAGAGGTTCTATTTCAACTGTCAAAAGTAAAGACAAATAAGTCAATGGGACCTGATGGAATACACCCAAAGCTATTAAAAGAGCTTAGTGGTGTACTAGCAAAACCATTAACAGATTTATTTAACCAACCATTGTTAACAGGAGTAGTCCCAGAAGATTGGAAGTTAGCGAATGTTGTGCCCATTCACAAGAAAGGTAATAGGGAGGAGTCGGGCAACTATAGGCCAGTAAGCCTTACTTCAGTAGTAGGGAAAGTGATGGAAACCATGTTAAAGGATAGGATTGTTGAACATCTAAAAACACATGGATTTCAAGATCAGAGACAACATGGGTTTACTTCAGGGAGATCATGCCAAACTAATCTTATTGATTTTTTTGATTGGGTAACTAAAATTATAGATCAGGGTGGTGCAGTAGACATTGCTTACCTAGATTTCAGTAAGGCTTTTGACACTGTTGCACATAGAAGGCTTATCAAGAAACTGCAATCTTTGAGTTTGGATTTCAATATTGTTGAATGGGTAAGGCAGTGGCTGAGTGACAGGCAACAGAGGGTTGTAGTCAATGGAGTATATTCGAAGCTTGGGCTTGTCACCAGTGGGGTACCTCAGGGATCTGTACTTGGACCCATTCTCTTTAATATTTTTATTAGTGATATTGCAGAAGGTCTTGATGGTAAGGTGTGTCTTTTTGCGGATGATACTAAGATATGTAACAGGGTTGATGTTCCAGGAGGGATAAGCCAAATGGCAAATGATTTAGGTAAACTAGAAAAATGGTCAGAGTTGTGGCAACTGACATTTAATGTGGATAAGTGCAAGCTAATGCATCTTGGACGTAAAAACCCAAGGGCAGAGTACAGAATATTTGATAGAGTCCTAACCTCAACATCTGAGGAAAGGGATTTAGGGGTGATTATTTCTTAAAGGTAGGCAGACAATGTAATAGAGCAGCAGGAAATGCTAGCAGAATGCTTGGTTGTATAAGGAGAGGTATTAGCAGTAGAAAGAGGGAAGTGCTCATGCCATTGTACAGAACACTGGTGAGACCTCACTTGGAGTACTGTACACAGTACTGGAGACCATATCTTCAGAAGGATATTGATACCTTAGAGAGAGTTCAAAGAAGGGCTACTAAACTGGTTCATGGATTGCAGGATAAAACTTACCAGGAAAGGTTAAAGGATCTTAACCTGTATAGCTTGGTGGAAAGACGAGACAGGGGGGATATGATAGAAACATTTAAATACATAAAGGGAATCAACACAGTAAAAGAGGAGACTATATTTAAAAGAAGAAAAACTACCACAACGAGAGGACATAGTCTAAAATTAGAAGGACAAAGGTTTAAAAACAATATCAGGAAGTATTACTTTACTGAGAGGGTAGTGGATGCATGGAATAGCCTTCCAGCTGAAGTGGTAGAGGTTAACACAGTAAAGGAGTTTAAGCATGCGTGGGATAGGCATAAGGCTATCCTAACTATAAGATAATGCCAGGGACTAATGAAAGTATTTAGAAAACTGGGCAGACTAGATGGGCCGAATGGTTCTTATCTGCCGTCACATTCTATGTTTCTATGTTTCTATGTTAAATGCTTTTTACTATGCTCATGTATCTTTATGCCTATTATTGATATCCTATGTCAGGTCCGTTATGTAAGAGCCTAGCCATACAACACTGCACATTAAATAGAATACTGTGCCTAGCTCTGTTATGTATGTATATACCCTATACCCTAAGGGTGATTCTTTGACTTGTTTGATGACTTATTGTTATTTCCTTATTGTAATGGTTTAATGTGAACATATATTGCAATGTTGTACTACGTATTTGAATGGAAAGTTCTATGCATGAACATGTGCTTTAAAAAATAAATAAAAAGAAGGGGGCGGACGTGGGAAATGTTTTTAAGGTGTAAATTGCAGGATATAGCAACAGACTGGATGTGATATGTAACAGTGAGGCCACAATAACATTTAACATCAACTTGCAGGGAGCGTGAAAGAGGAAGATTAGTATTATGACAAGCAAAAATAAGAATCTCAGCTTTAGAGAGATTGAGTTTCACAAATTGGGAGTATATGCAATCAGAGATGGAAGAAAGGCATCCAGCAACATGTCCTATGACAGCGGGGGGGGGAGAGATCAGCTATATCTGTGTGTCATTAGCATACAGGTGGTAGCAGAATCCAAAAGAGAAAACAAAAGGGAATCAAGAAGAGAGCCTTGAAGGACTCCTACTGAGGTGTTATAAGAAAAGGAGGCACTGAATGAATGTTGGAAGAGATAGGAGAACCACAGGAGAACAGTGTTTTGAAGACCAATGGATTGAAGCATTTGAAGAAGGGGGATATGATGAACAGTGTCAAAGGCAGCAGAGAGGTCAAGAAAAATGAATATACAGTAGTGGCCTTTGGATTTAGCTGCACTTAGATCATGTGTTACTTTAATCAAAGTGCTCTCAGTACAGTTGAGAGGCTGGAAGCCAGATTGAAGAGGGTCGAGAAGAGAGATGGATTTGAGAAAGCAAGCCAGATGGGTAAAGACAAGTTATAGAAGTAGTAACTTTGAGGAAAATGGGAGCACGGATGTGGGACAATAGTTTGAAAGGGAAGACAGGTCAAGAGATTACTTTCTTGGAATGGGTACGATAGTAGCATTTTTAAGTGGAGCAGGGACAATGCCAGAAGAAAGAGAGCAGTTGAAGATATGCATTAAGGATGGCACAAGACAAGGGGAGAGAGATCTGATAAGGTGTGATGGGATGAAGTGGACAAGTGGTGGGATGAGAGGAAAGGCCACCTCCTGTTCAGTAGCTTTGGAGAAAGCCTAAAGGGTAGGACAGATTTTACTCAACAAATTACCAATAATGAAACCAACCTATGCACCCAACTTTAACTCTGTATCACAAATACATTCATACACAAATACAGGAACATTTTCTGACCAAATTATACAAATAAGCAAATCTAATTAGCATTTTAGAATATGATCAGATAAACACTGTAAATAGTGGCAAGAGATAATGAGTTGTACATTGCTATTGTTTTAGGTCATAAATGTGTATAATAAGCCACCATGTATAATAATCCACCAGAGTTTGAAAACTATGCAAGCTCAATTGGTAAACAAGAAGAGATAGATCTCACACCATACCTTGTTCAACCTATTGTTATAATTAGAATAAATAATGTGTAGTTAAAATGTAATTTTGCTGTGAATTTCATGTGATGACCTGATTTTCCTAGATAACTTGTGATCCATTCTGTGACGGTATGGGTTGCAAATAATTCCAGGACAACCATAATATATGATGCATTCATCATTCAAGAGGGAGGATTTATTGTTTGACAGATATTGCTAATGAAAGTATTTTCCCTTAGGAACTTAAAGTGCTGCAGGAATATCTTAAATATAAGGATTTGTAAGATAAGAAAATGCATCATTAACGGGACTTGGCAAAAATAACCCTTCTTGTGCCTGCAGCTGCCAAATCAACTTCAGATTCTTTTGCAACATGATTATGAGAACTGTTTGTCCAGACAATTTTTTGCATAATTAGATCTTATTTTACATTTTCATTTAACATTAAGTTGACATGTAGTTTACTTTACATTATTTGATTTATATGTTAGCTCTAAACCATTGGAGCCTGTAGCTGCAAATTCTAAAATTTTAGATTCCTTATGAAATAACTGTCTGGATTGTTTGTTTGTCTAGACTATTTAGTTTCCAATTGTAAAACAAAAATGTTTTAGTTGAAACAAAGCTGTTAAGTACTTTAGTCTAAAGTATTTGATTGATGCATTGGTTTCAAATTCCATCTATAAATAAGACAAGAAGTTCATTTTATTGAAGTAAATTCTCCCATTGATCATAGCCAATACCAAGTGTATAGTTAGACCTGAAGATTATGCACATATAAACAAAAGCCCTTAATCTGCAGTTTAACGTATATATATATATATATAAGTCCAGACTCTGGCACTCAACCCCAAAAAAAGAGAAAACTAGTCAATTTACCCGGGTGATAAAGACCCTGAAGGGTCGAAACGTTGATGTAGAGGTGGTGAATACTTTTTGAAAATATATTTGGAAAACCAGGATAGTGCTCCTGTTTTGACTTTGTGTGTATATATATATATATATATATATATATATATATATATATATATATATATATATATATGCTATGTTCAGATATCTTTCAGATATTGGATATCCTATAATTCAAGAACAGCTACAAACTTCAGTAAAGTAATGTTACTAACTAAATGCAAAATTCTGGTTAGTATTCAAAAATCCCCAATGAACTTCAAAATGACAGCTTCTACCTTCTGAACCCGCAGCTGTACTATCAGAAGTAGTGTACAATAGTGAGTCCTAATCCATCTAAACATACCAACTATTCAGATTTCTAGGATTTCCAAATTAACTACTACAAGCAAGCACAACCCACAATTTGTCTGCATGTGAAATAAAACCAGTTTGGCCATCATAACCATTATCTGGAAGGAAATGATTTGTATATGACTTTCACTATAGTAGGAATTGTTGGTGTTCAAAGGTTATGCAAAGTGAATTGAAATTTTAGGTAAAAAATAGGTGACCAAAGTTTGTTTAACATAATTTGAAATTTGTATATAAAGAAAAAAGGCCAAGATAAATCCTGAAGGACAGAACAGGGGGTAACCCTAAGTGAATTGAGAGAGAAACAAAAGAAGCGAAAACTGTCCTTAGTGCATATACGTGTATGCGGTATCAATAAACAACAGTTAAAAGAATAACCTTTATTATATAAACGAATGAAAACTTAACCGTATATAAAGGGAAAGGGGAAAGGGGGAGTAAGGTGCAACGCACCTAGGTGAAATATATACAAAAAACCCTAGCTGGGTAAGTAAATGAAAAAATCTGACTCCAGGTTATCTAAGTGATAACACAGTCCACCTATTGGAGTATATAATCGCGTTAGATGCCGATATCACTAGATATGTCTCTAATGGGAGCAATCCACAATAGGTTGCTGTCTACAAGAGAAGAGAGACACGTGATAGTAGGCGTCTATAGAGGGCGATACTCCTAAACAGGTGTGCCGGTGTCAGCACAGGCTACAGTAGGTCGGATTGGCACGTACCTAGATAGTGACAAAGTCCACCTACAGGGGGTGTATATTAGCTCTCAATAACGTTACGCCTCCAAAAAGGAATAGACACACGTGATAATTTATATTAATAAGAGCGATCCTAATAAGCGTGTAACCTGAAGCAGCCAAAGCTATAGTAGATACAAATGCCACAAATTTAGCTCTAACTGTATATAGTAACACAGAATAGGGTAAAAGGAGCAAGTACAAGTGTAACAAGAGACTTGTACTATGTGTGGTACCGTTATCATGGAGTCAGAGGAGCAAGTAATCAGAGAAACTGAAATACTAGGGTGAAGATGCCGTGATATATCGAAAAGAGGATCAAACTAGAGCTGGGTTCCCCCAAAGGACATAGCGTATATTGTAGTCTGTCCTAATTGCCCTACAAAGTGTTCACAGAGTCAGGCTGTACCCTGAATTCCTTACGTGGTGTAAACCTAATCACAGAGATCAGTGTTAGTCAGCCAAATATACTACGTAAGATAGGATAACAGATAGAGAGGAATGGTGCCTTCATGGGTACCAGTTATAGTAAAGTGGTGTGAGAGGAGGACGAACAAAGGTTAAATACACGACGGACAATATTATAGTCGTCAGTGTGTATTTGAGCCGTATAGTAGTAGTGTCAGGGATAACCCAGGGGGTTTCAAAATTCCCATTAGAGTCTAAAGGATGCCCTGATCGGCAAAAAGGGATCCCGTTCCAAGCAGAGAAAAATCCGGCGACTCTGATCAATTTCAGATTGGACTTGCTGTAACACAAATCAGGTAAAGTATGATAAGTCGACATTGACATCGTAACGTCTGAGGAACCGGGAAAACCCAGGTAGGTCGGGTGGGTATCTGACCCGAAATCGGTATGTGCGACCGAGAGTGGATAGATGTCTCACAATTGTCTAGCCCGACGCGCGTTTCGCCTGTATACCAGGCTCGTCAGGGGAAAAGACTTGCCCGATCGGTTAAGTTTAAATAACCCGCTCAAAACCCCCATTGGTTACCGAAGTGGTAAGGGGGAGGGGCCAAAGTACGGTGGCCGAAAAGGCTCAAAGTGGTGTGCCGAACCACATTAAAAGTATCGACAGTCAGGACATAAGAAATACTGTATAAATTATTTCTACTAGCAGTAGATTAGTAGAGATTGGAGATAGTTGAGTGGATACCTCGCCCAGATATCTGACCTTTATGGTAAGGGCAATTACTAGTGTAATGAAGACCCTTTTTAGGGGATAAGAGGAGGGATTCATTAATAGGAGTCAGATAAACTCAGCTAAAGGACCATTGTGCATATTTAATTAGAATTATATATGTACACAGCATAGAAATACCCTGTCTAAGGGGTTCAAAATCAAAAAGAAGAATGATCACCAGATTCAATGAGTCTGGAAATAAGGACTTGACAAAGTCTTAGTCACTGATAGTGTATAATGTGTAAACATGTACTTATCAGGAGTGGACTAGTAATAATAGGAGATAGATGAATTGTCCCAAGAATCTACCTCTTGTAATAAGGACAATTCTTCATGTCATAAGGGAGCGGAACTTCAGAAGATAGTCACGACAGGATCTTAGTGAATAAATGGAGTGTAGTTGAACTCCTCATTTAGACCCAGAGGGGATAAAGTCTTAAATGAGAAAATCCATTGGGATTCTTTACGTAACAGAACCTTATTGAAATCACCCTTTCTGGGGTTCGGGAGTAATTTTTCAATAGCTTGGAATTTCAAATTCTCAGGGTTCCCCTCATGAAAATTTTGAATGTGTCTTGCCACCGGGGTTGGTGTGACCACATTCTTGACAGATGTCACATGTTGTAGGATTCTCCGTTTAAACTGTTGGAATGTTTTTCCAATGTACTGGATACTGCATGTAATAAGATAGATAATTCCTGTAGTACTGCAGTTCACCAGAGCATTGGTCTCAACAGAGACGTGAGTCTGTGTGGAGATGGTGGATTTTGAAGGTAGGATATACTGGCAGGCCTTACAGTGTCCGCACCTGTAGGTGCCCTTTGTCCCCATTAACCAGTTAGTAGCTGGTGAGGGGGATGCTAGATGACTTCGGACAAGTTGGTCTTGAAGGTTACTGGGCCTACGAGCTGTTAATGGGGGATACTCTGGTAATATTTTAGAGAGTACAGGGTTGTGCAGGAGTATTGGCCAATTGGTTTTGAGAATCTTGGACATAGGTGACCACCCCTGATCAAATGTGGCAATACAGCGTGGGGCCTGTTGTGCTTGTCTCAACCTGTTAGAAAGGAGGGTGGATTTCCTGTCCACCGCACATACCCTTTTTTGGAAAGCCCTTTTCAGTACTCGGTTCGGATAACCAAGTTCCTTGAAACGAGATCTTAGTATTTGGCATTCCTTGTAGAACGTTTGATCTATTGAGCAATTGCGTCTTGCCCGCAAATACTGACCATAGGGGATAGAGGCTTTCAGTTTGAAGGGGTGGTGGCTATCCCAATGTAGCAGACTGTTCATAGAGGTAGCCTTTCTGAACAGTTCTGTTTGGATGGTACCATCCAGTTGTAACAGGATTTTGAGGTCTAGAAAGACAAGTTCGTGTTCATCAATGACGTACGTTAGTTTCAAATTAATGTCATTGCCATTTAGAGACTTAACAAAATCCTGGAAAAAGGAGACGGAACCTGTCCACATTAGTAACATATCATCTATGTATCTATACCAACTTGAGATATACTCATGAAAGTGGCAGAACTGTGGTGTCGTGACGACACACTGCTCCCACCACCCCAAAAATAAGTTGGCATAGGTGGGTGTGCAGGCCGTCCCCATAGCTGTCCCAGAGACCTGTAAAAAGTATTGCCCATTAAAGATAAAATAGTTATGAGTTAAAACGAACTCAAGGATGTAGATGAAATTAGTTTGAACATCACTGTATGCCGTGTTCTCCAGAAAAAAAACCTGCTCTCTTAGGCCCTTGTCATGAGGGATGTTTGTGTATAATGCTACCACATCCAGACTCGCCAGCTGAGTATATGGTGGAACTGTCATATCTTGAAGTTTCAGCAAAGTTGATTTGGTGTCCTTTATGTAAGATGGTAGTGTTAGCACCAAAGGGTGAAGAATTTTCTCAATGAACTTACTCAGGGATTCTGTTAAGCAATTGTTTCCGGAGACTTTGTTGATAATTTGTTCATCCAAGGCATCATGGAGAAGTTTATCCAATTCATTGATAAAGATCTTAGTGGGGTCAGAGGGAAGGACCCTATAGCATAGTGGGTCATCAAGGTGTAGCATGCACATCTCAACGTACTCAGAGCGGTTCATGAGGATTATGTTACCCCCTTTGTCAGCTGGTTTTATAACTAACTCTACCTGTTGTTTGAGATCTTTCAAGGCCTTGCGTTCCATACGGCTTAAGTTGTTTATGACAGGGGCTTTATTAGGTGTAGTTTCCAGCTCTTTTAATGACATCTGGATGAAGAGATCAACGTGAGGTGTATCCACGAAGTTTGGAGTAAAAAAACTAGACGGTTTGAGGTCCGTCAATGGTCTTGAGAGGTCGTTTTCAACTAGGAGCGTGTCTAAGGTTTTAGAGAGTTCGAAGTCCTCTAACGAGAGGCCCATTTCATTGGCCATCAATCAACACGCTCTTTTAGCGTGTATACGTTTGACTGGTCTAAGGATTTGAATTTATTTGGCCGCAAACTGGCTTTGAATATATTTCACGCTAAAAGAGATCAAATGATGGCCAATGAAATGGGCCTCTCGTTAGAGGACTTTGAACTCTCTAAAACCTCACATCCCTGAGAATTTGAAATTCAAAGCTATTGAAAAATTACTCCCGAACCCCAGAAAGGGTGATTTCAATAAGGTTCTGTTACGTAAAGAATCCCAATGGATTTTCTCATTTAATACTTTATCCCCTCTGGGTCTAAATGAGGAGTTCAACTACACTCCATTTATTCACTAAGATCCTGTCATGACTCTATCTTCTGAAGTTCCGCTCCCTTATGACATGAAGAATTGTCCTTATTACAAGAGGTAGATTCTTGGGACAATTCATCTATCTCCTATTATTACTAGTCCACTCCTGATAAGTACGTGTTTACACATTATACACTATCAGTGACTAAGACTTTGTCAAGTCCTTATTTCCAGACTCATTGAATCTGGTGATCATTCTTCTTTTTGATTTTGAACCCCTTAGACAGGGTATTTCTATGCTGTGTACATATATAATTCTAATTAAATATGCACAATGGTCCTTTAGCTGAGTTTATCTGACTCCTATTAATGGATCCCTCCTCTTATCCCCTAAGAAGGGTCTTCATTACACTAGTAATTGCCCTTACCATAAAGGTCAGATATCTGGGCGAGGTATCCACTCAACTATCTCCAATCTCTACTAATCTACTGTCTAGTAGAAATAATTTATACAGTATTTCTTATGTCCTGACTGTCGATACTTTTAATGTGGTTCGGCACACCACTTTGAGCCTTTTCGGACACCGTACTTTGGCCCCTCCCCCTTACCACTTCGGTAACCAATGGGGGTTTTGAGAGGGTTATTTAAACTTAACCGGTCGTGCAAGTCTTTTCCCCTGACGAGCCTGGTATACAGGCGAAACGCGCGTCCGGCTAAACAATTGGGAGACATCTATCCACTCTCAGTCGCACATACCGATTTCTGGTCAGATACCCACCCGACCTACCTGGGTTTTCCCGGTTCCTCAGACGTTACGATGTCAATGTCGACTATTATCATACTTTACCTGATTTGTGTTACAGCAAGTCCAATCTGAAATTGATCAGAGTCGCCAGATATTTCTCTGCTTGGAACGGGATCCCTTATTGCCGATCAGGGCATCCTTTAGACTCTAATGGGAATTTTGAAACCCCCTGTGTTATCCCTGACACTACTACTATAAGGCTCAAATACACACTGACGACTATAATATTGTCCGTCGTGTATTTAACCTTTGTTCGTCCTCCTCTCACACCACTTTACTAAACCTGGTACCCATGAAGGCACCGTTCCTCTCTGTTATTCTGTCTTACGTAGTATATTTGGCTGACTAACACTGATCTCTGTGATTAGGTTTACACCACGTAAGGAATTCAGGGTACAGCCTGACTCTGTGAACACTTTGTAGGGCAATTAGGACAGACTATAATATACGCTATGTCCTTTGGGGGAACCCAGCTCTAGTTTGATGCTCTTTTCGATATATCACGGCATCTTCACCCTAGTATTTCAGTTTCTCTGATTACTTGCTCCTCTGACTCCATGATAACGGTACCACACATAGTACAAGTCTCTTGTTACACTTGTACTTGCTCTTTTTACCCTATTCTGTGTTACTATATACAGTTAGAGCTACATTTGTGGCATTTGTATCTACTATAGCTTTGGCTGCTTCAGGTTACACGCTTATTAGGATCGCTCTTATTAATATAAATTATCACGTGTGTCTATTCCTTTTTGGAGGCTGCAATTCATTGTTTATTGCTCCGTGATAACGTTATTGAGAGCTATAACGTTATTGAGAGCTAATATACACCCCTGTATGTGGACTTTGTCACTATCTAGGTACGTGCCAATCCGACCTACTGTAGCCTGTGCTGACACCGGCACACCTGTTTAGGAGTATCGCCCTCTATAGACGCCTACTATCACGTGTTTCTCTTCTCTTGGAGACAGCAACCTATTGTGGATTGCTCCCATTAGAGACATATCTAGTGATATCGGCATCTAATGCGATTATATACTCCAATAGGTGGACTGTGTTATCACTTAGATAACCTGGAGTCAGATTTTTTCATTTACTTACCCAGCTAGGGTTTTTTGTATATATTTCACCTAGGTGCGTTGCACCTTACTCCCCCTTTCCCCTTTCCCTTTATATACGGTTAAGTTTTCGTTCGTTTATATAATAAAGGTTATTCTTTTACCTGTTGTTTATTGATACCGCATACACGTATATGCGCTAAGGACAGTTTTAGTTTCTTTTGTTTCTCTCATAATTTGAAATTCACTTTGAAAATTATCTATTTAGATTTTCTGACTATAAACTCGGTTTTAAATAACCCTTCTAGTTTTGTTTTAGCTACAGGTACAGTATTTCAAAATCTTTTAACTAGAAAATTAACACGAGTAGTAGCTTGTTAAAGAGGAAAACACAGGACCATCAAACATGAATTATTTAAAGCATAAATTATTAAGATAATGCAATGGAAAATTAAATCCAGAAACATCTGTCAAACTGAAAAAATTATTCAATTTAAAAACAAAACAAAAAATAGAATGCAAATGAATCAAACACAAACTGAATGCCAGACTTGACTAAATGCCATTTAAAAAAAAGATTTACCTTCTTATTTTTCTTACCTGAGAAAAACATGAATTAGTGGCTTACAATAGAGTGAATTAAAAAAACATAACAACAAAAAAAACAACCAGAAATCTCTCACTCTGGTTTTATCCTGTTGTGAATAGGTCTGTGCACGGGTCTCCTAAGCTGCTAATTATGAATGCATGGATGTACATCAGGACATATTGCAATATGAGGGAAATCTCAATGTATTCTTCTTGGTAATATGATTTTTTAATAAATAAATAAGGCACTATTAGAGAGAGAATAATGTACTGCTAGAGAGAAATAGGGACTTAAGCAGCAGATAACATAGGCACGACAGACACAAACAACGGGGATGGAAGTTTAACAGTAATGAACATGTAGAATGTGGTTTCCACTTTAGATGGTGTAGACCTATAGCTGCAGAGTTGTTGCTAGTTGCCCCACTACGCTTCCCATTTACACTTGTTTCAAGAAGAACTAAACCCAATGGAGATATTGTAAAGTTCAGATGAAAGGGTATGTGGAAAAATGTCCAAACACGTATCTTAGTTCAACATCTTTCTTCATTCAATTAATATTCAATCTTTGTTACTCTCCTTTAGCAGATTTTCTTTCCCGACATTTTGAAAATTTTAAAAAAAGGGCCATGACTTGTCTTGCAAGGAAAATGGCAACATACTTAAGGGGATCTGTTTTGGTCACAGCCAAAGCTAAATGAACAAAACCACAAAAGGAAAGAGCAAAACGTGTCCCTTGATACACTTGTGTCTTGTTTTCATGCTAATACAATTATTTTGAAAATGTATGTTTATTAGATCCAATCATGTTTTAGATGACACTGAATGGTGTGGAATCTTCCCCTTGAAGACCTGAAGGAAATGAAAAACTTATTGAGCCATAATTATCAAGGTAAAAAAATAATCAAGAAAGATCTACACATTGATTTTATTATTGGTATATTCCCATTGTGGTTTTTAATTACTTTTTTTGTAATCCACAATAAATTGTTATTTTTTATATATACTACATGTGTGGATCTTCCACTGCTTCCTGGATCCTGATTCAAGAGGGCTAGTGCCTCCCTTAAAGGCACAGAGGCGTCTATACATAGAGCCTAGTATAACAGGCTCCAATTCAGGTGAGCACTTTTCATGCATTGTTTCTCTTGATTGTTCACCTGTACATACATATCTGCACTAGGATATTTTGTGTTCTTCTTACATATATTCCTACATCTGTGAGCCATTTATCCGGAGGAGGTTTGGTATAACCATATATACCTAAGGCTGTTGTGACTTGAGCCGATCTCCAGGCTCTTCACCATGTGAGTTGAATATATACTTCCCCCTCCATTTTTATCCGTAGTGCACTGGCATACTGCACCATTATATGTTTTAACTTTTTTTTCTAGACCTATTATACCTACAAGTGATATTTGATTCCCCAAATACAATTAGGGATAAGATATTGAATTCTGCACTCCACTGAGTGATCTTTTTTGTGGCTGTACTATCCACCAAGTTTACCCTTCTTTGTAATAAAAATGCCATCATGGGACTATCATAGGTCAAACATCTACAATGCAGTAGGTACCATTAAATTCTAAAATTCTAAAGCTAAACAGTTTTATATTTGTTATCAAGAATTACAACAGAGCCTAGTTATATTTTGTATGACGTAGTTCCTTCAAAATCAGTGTTGTCTTTATCAGCTGAATATATATTTAAAAGCAAAAAGAAGAGATGAGAACTAAAATAGAGAAAACAGTCCCACTCAGTGGGAGTAATCCAATCTCGTTCTCAGTTATATACCTCCAATTATAAGTGTCACATGTAGAGAGGGGGGGGGGAGGGTTTTTTGTTTAAACCTTTATTTAGTACAACAAATAAGTATAATAGAAATTGGCAAATAGTTTACCAATGAGTAATAAAACCTAAAAGGTGCGTAGGTAAAGCATAATCAACATATTTCTGTTCGTGGAGTAACAAGTGTGTCCAGGATACAAATGCCTGGATAGGTAGTGGATGGGAGGACATTTTTAATATATAAAAAATATGAAATAAAAATAATAAATAATAAACAAAAACAAATAAAATATAAAAACATAACTAATAGTTTATTTATTATTTGGTGATACAATGTCCGTACAATTTCTCACCGTCAGTGCATAGGGCTATCAACCTGTATTCCAGTATAACTTATATATCTCTCCTCCCTTGGTCTATCAAACAATATACGTATTGCACATACTGTATATAGTCAACTTGCATTAACAGACCCCTATATGCTACCCTTTGAGCGATATAGCTAACCTACTATGGGTCTTTGCGTGTATTAAAACCCTTGACTGACGGAAAAGGAGTTATACAAATACTTTATTTCCAATATTTTAGCCTATCATGCCTTTATGTATATTTACTGTTGGGGGAAATCAGTACAACCACATTGATGTGTCGTATACCTGTATAGCTCCTCTATACAATATGAAAACCGATGCTGTTGCCACTTACATTCTTACCCGCAATGGGTTACGATCTTACAGTGCGGCACACAAAGGGTGACCACTCCCCTTCCCCCCTCTGATTGGGCGGCACTATATGGGAGGAGCCCACGAGCCCCTCGTGGTCTCCGTGCAGATCTGCATGCAGATTGGTGGCTGTCCCGTAATGGGAGGTTTTTCTACCCTTTATAACCTCCAGTCACTGTCCAGCTCTTGACAAAGGCGTACTGAAACGCCGAAACGCGCGTCGAGCGAATTTTGAGCCGATGCAATTTATTTTCACTTTTCTGTTTTGATTTAATCCACATTTCCTTTTGGTTGGGTTGTTATTTTTACTTTCTGATCATGCATTGTCTGCTGAGTGGATGGGGAATACTTCCATTTAGCACCTTGGTTTGATAACTCTATGGGGAGATAGGGAAAGGTTGAGGCTGCCTTGAAGTAGCAGATTAATTCCTCTCTCACTGATGTGAGTTAGACAGCTAGTCCAGGGCATACTTAGTATTTTGGTGTGGCACCTACGTGAGAAAAGGGTTACTGCTTTGCAACATTAAGCTGGAACACCCCTCGATATTGGAGCAATACCCTCTAACCTGCACAAATCGTATGCAGGAATACTAGAGAACACTAAGGGATTTTTTCCTACATATTTATATGCTCCACATCCCCTCAGGACAAGTGCACCATTTTTTCCTTCTATAGCGACTCCCTGTGCTACCTTTACCTCTACCAGGCATCTTCCTATACTTCGGTATATAGATATCCCCTTTCCCTTTCCCCTCTTATTATCTTTCCTCCCATCCACTACCTATCCAGGCATTTGTATCCTGGACACACTTGTTACTCCACGAACAGAAATATGTTGATTATGCTCTACCTACCCATCTTTTAGGTTTTATTACTCATTGGTAAACTATTTGCCAATTTCTATTATACTTATTTGTTGTACTAAATAAAGGTTTAAACAAAAAACCCTCCCCCCCCCCTCTCTACATGTGACACTTATAATTGGAGGTATATAACTGAGAACGAGATTGGATTACACCCACTGAGTGGGACTGTTTTCTCTATTTTAGTTCTCATCTCTTCTTTTTGCTTTTAAATATATATTCAGCTGATAAAGACAACACTGATTTTGAAGGAACTACGTCATACAAAATATAACTAGGCTCTGTTGTAATTCTTGATAACAAATATAAAACTGTTTAGCTTTAGAATTTTAGAATTTAATGGTACCTACTGCTAGACTGTTTTCTCTATTTTAGTTCTCATCTCTTCTTTTTGCTTTTGACTTTATTTGGGGTTAAGCCCCTTTATACCTCTGGTAACCTACCTGGAGTCTGTGAAGCTAGCTAGCCTACTTTCACTCCCTCCTTCTCTTTATCTATTTGAATATATATTTAGTCTAGATGTGAGACAGCATCATAAATCCAAATGGAGCATCATGCAATTTCAGCATAGTTTTAGTGCACTCAATAATTTCAATGCTTAATAGTAAATTTTGAAAAGTTAATTCCAGCCATTGAATCTAAGCAAATAGTAAAACAGATACATATCCATTCTATGAATATTTAACATTACCTTTAACTCAGACTGTCTTTAGACCAGCTACTTTGAGAAATATTTAATAATTCACTTTTTGCCTAAACATGAGTACATCTGTAAAGTATTAAAAAGCCTAAGGCAAAGAACACACAACTTGTAATCCCAGGACTTCAGCGGACAAAGAGTAAACACAAGAATTACTCAGGAGTGAAACTTGATGTCACACACAGTTTTCGCATTCTAACTATAATCTGTACCATGACAATGCAAGCATTCTGGTTGCTGATGAGCCAATATGCTCAGGAGAAAACCGTAGGAAGAAGCCAGTAATATCAAGTAAACATTAAACATTAATTATAACCAGTGATTGCTTCAATGTTTTGACATGTATATAAAAAAGATATGTCAATGCATCGTGCAAAAAAAATCACATTTTAGATAAGCTGTTGACAAAAATAGGTGCATGACCTATATTTTGTTACTAAGAAAATCAGAAACTTTGCTTCATAATTAATGTTGCCTTTTAAGTAACTTTTTGATGAAAAAAAATCAATTATTTAAATGAAAATGGCAGAATAATTTAAGAAGATAGCTTGCTATTTTTCAATAACATTTTGATTTTGTTTTTTTTCTGATGCGTTGTGGTATTTAATAATGTGATTTATTTTCATACTAACCTTTCATTGCTTGGTATTTCATGAAAATGACCACCATAACTAAGGTTTCCTGTTATCATGGAAAATATGCAGTGTATTTGCAGCTCTATAATTCATATATATTACTTATTAAGAAATCGACCTTACTGCACAACATAAATAATACATAAAAATGTAAACCAAGTGTAAATAAAAAATAATAATTGTATTACTTTGCTTTCTGTAGAAATGCTCAATATTTTTTTAATATACTCAAGTTTTATCGTAAAAAAGTATGAAAAATGCTAAAATTAGTACATACTGTCGCCTCGTTAAATAATAATTACTTGTCCTAATACTCTGCCGTTCAGTATTTGTAAGTAATGTGCTGCTGTTTGGGAATCTGCAATCCCATATGTTATATAATAAGTTGATCTTTCACCTAGTTTACAGTTCTCAGAAATGCTCAGTATAAATATATATATATACACACACACGACCTGAAACTCACACACAGAAGTATTAATAAAACACTCGAATGGCACTTGAATGACTATGTAACCTGTATATGTGAGTAATGAAAAGCAATAGAAAACAATTATAAGACTATCTATATTACTATCACCATTCCGTAGACTTTTGCATCCGGTTTCGAATACATTTAAATTCTTCTGAATTTTGGGCAATCAGTGAGTCATCTGAAATGCTAAACTAAATGCTGTATATATGATTCACAGAACAAACAAAAGCCCAATGGTCAAGCCATTTAATTTGTGTATTGATTTGGCATTTTGGCCACGGCAATAAAAAATATGACTGTTGGAAAAAAGAGGTTTTGGACGAATTGATTTGGACAAACCAAAAATTCTTTGCACGTTAATACTGTTTAAAAACAAGTAAATAAATCCATACATTTTACAAATTTTCAATATTTTTAACTGTTTTGCATTTTATGAATGTTTGTACAGAGTTAGACAGTAGTCACAGTTTGAGTACACTTCCAATCAACTGACTTTATCTCAGCTTCTGCTTGGGTTGAGCCAGAAAGAGTAAGCAATTTATCAGGGCTATTCATTAAGATGAGAATTTTTATAAATTCTAAGTACACCCAGAAAGGGTGATTTCAATAAGGTTCTGTTACGTAAAGAATCCCAATGGATTTTCTCATTTAATACTTTATCCCCTCTGGGTCTAAATGAGGAGTTCAACTACACTCCATTTATTCACTAAGATCCTGTCATGACTCTATCTTCTGAAGTTCCGCTCCCTTATGACATGAAGAATTGTCCTTATTACAAGAGGTAGATTCTTGGGACAATTCATCTATCTCCTATTATTACTAGTCCACTCCTGATAAGTACGTGTTTACACATTATACACTATCAGTGACTAAGACTTTGTCAAGTCCTTATTTCCAGACTCATTGAATCTGGTGATCATTCTTCTTTTTGATTTTGAACCCCTTAGACAGGGTATTTCTATGCTGTGTACATATATAATTCTAATTAAATATGCACAATGGTCCTTTAGCTGAGTTTATCTGACTCCTATTAATGGATCCCTCCTCTTATCCCCTAAGAAGGGTCTTCATTACACTAGTAATTGCCCTTACCATAAAGGTCAGATATCTGGGCGAGGTATCCACTCAACTATCTCCAATCTCTACTAATCTACTGTCTAGTAGAAATAATTTATACAGTATTTCTTATGTCCTGACTGTCGATACTTTTAATGTGGTTCGGCACACCACTTTGAGCCTTTTCGGACACCGTACTTTGGCCCCTCCCCCTTACCACTTCGGTAACCAATGGGGGTTTTGAGAGGGTTATTTAAACTTAACCGGTCGTGCAAGTCTTTTCCCCTGACGAGCCTGGTATACAGGCGAAACGCGCGTCCGGCTAAACAATTGGGAGACATCTATCCACTCTCAGTCGCACATACCGATTTCTGGTCAGATACCCACCCGACCTACCTGGGTTTTCCCGGTTCCTCAGACGTTACGATGTCAATGTCGACTATTATCATACTTTACCTGATTTGTGTTACAGCAAGTCCAATCTGAAATTGATCAGAGTCGCCAGATATTTCTCTGCTTGGAACGGGATCCCTTATTGCCGATCAGGGCATCCTTTAGACTCTAATGGGAATTTTGAAACCCCCTGTGTTATCCCTGACACTACTACTATAAGGCTCAAATACACACTGACGACTATAATATTGTCCGTCGTGTATTTAACCTTTGTTCGTCCTCCTCTCACACCACTTTACTAAACCTGGTACCCATGAAGGCACCGTTCCTCTCTGTTATTCTGTCTTACGTAGTATATTTGGCTGACTAACACTGATCTCTGTGATTAGGTTTACACCACGTAAGGAATTCAGGGTACAGCCTGACTCTGTGAACACTTTGTAGGGCAATTAGGACAGACTATAATATACGCTATGTCCTTTGGGGGAACCCAGCTCTAGTTTGATGCTCTTTTCGATATATCACGGCATCTTCACCCTAGTATTTCAGTTTCTCTGATTACTTGCTCCTCTGACTCCATGATAACGGTACCACACATAGTACAAGTCTCTTGTTACACTTGTACTTGCTCTTTTTACCCTATTCTGTGTTACTATATACAGTTAGAGCTACATTTGTGGCATTTGTATCTACTATAGCTTTGGCTGCTTCAGGTTACACGCTTATTAGGATCGCTCTTATTAATATAAATTATCACGTGTGTCTATTCCTTTTTGGAGGCTGCAATTCATTGTTTATTGCTCCGTGATAACGTTATTGAGAGCTATAACGTTATTGAGAGCTAATATACACCCCTGTATGTGGACTTTGTCACTATCTAGGTACGTGCCAATCCGACCTACTGTAGCCTGTGCTGACACCGGCACACCTGTTTAGGAGTATCGCCCTCTATAGACGCCTACTATCACGTGTTTCTCTTCTCTTGGAGACAGCAACCTATTGTGGATTGCTCCCATTAGAGACATATCTAGTGATATCGGCATCTAATGCGATTATATACTCCAATAGGTGGACTGTGTTATCACTTAGATAACCTGGAGTCAGATTTTTTCATTTACTTACCCAGCTAGGGTTTTTTGTATATATTTCACCTAGGTGCGTTGCACCTTACTCCCCCTTTCCCCTTTCCCTTTATATACGGTTAAGTTTTCGTTCGTTTATATAATAAAGGTTATTCTTTTACCTGTTGTTTATTGATACCGCATACACGTATATGCGCTAAGGACAGTTTTAGTTTCTTTTGTTTCTCTCATAATTTGAAATTCACTTTGAAAATTATCTATTTAGATTTTCTGACTATAAACTCGGTTTTAAATAACCCTTCTAGTTTTGTTTTAGCTACAGGTACAGTATTTCAAAATCTTTTAACTAGAAAATTAACACGAGTAGTAGCTTGTTAAAGAGGAAAACACAGGACCATCAAACATGAATTATTTAAAGCATAAATTATTAAGATAATGCAATGGAAAATTAAATCCAGAAACATCTGTCAAACTGAAAAAATTATTCAATTTAAAAACAAAACAAAAAATAGAATGCAAATGAATCAAACACAAACTGAATGCCAGACTTGACTAAATGCCATTTAAAAAAAAGATTTACCTTCTTATTTTTCTTACCTGAGAAAAACATGAATTAGTGGCTTACAATAGAGTGAATTAAAAAAACATAACAACAAAAAAAACAACCAGAAATCTCTCACTCTGGTTTTATCCTGTTGTGAATAGGTCTGTGCACGGGTCTCCTAAGCTGCTAATTATGAATGCATGGATGTACATCAGGACATATTGCAATATGAGGGAAATCTCAATGTATTCTTCTTGGTAATATGATTTTTTAATAAATAAATAAGGCACTATTAGAGAGAGAATAATGTACTGCTAGAGAGAAATAGGGACTTAAGCAGCAGATAACATAGGCACGACAGACACAAACAACGGGGATGGAAGTTTAACAGTAATGAACATGTAGAATGTGGTTTCCACTTTAGATGGTGTAGACCTATAGCTGCAGAGTTGTTGCTAGTTGCCCCACTACGCTTCCCATTTACACTTGTTTCAAGAAGAACTAAACCCAATGGAGATATTGTAAAGTTCAGATGAAAGGGTATGTGGAAAAATGTCCAAACACGTATCTTAGTTCAACATCTTTCTTCATTCAATTAATATTCAATCTTTGTTACTCTCCTTTAGCAGATTTTCTTTCCCGACATTTTGAAAATTTTAAAAAAAGGGCCATGACTTGTCTTGCAAGGAAAATGGCAACATACTTAAGGGGATCTGTTTTGGTCACAGCCAAAGCTAAATGAACAAAACCACAAAAGGAAAGAGCAAAACGTGTCCCTTGATACACTTGTGTCTTGTTTTCATGCTAATACAATTATTTTGAAAATGTATGTTTATTAGATCCAATCATGTTTTAGATGACACTGAATGGTGTGGAATCTTCCCCTTGAAGACCTGAAGGAAATGAAAAACTTATTGAGCCATAATTATCAAGGTAAAAAAATAATCAAGAAAGATCTACACATTGATTTTATTATTGGTATATTCCCATTGTGGTTTTTAATTACTTTTTTTGTAATCCACAATAAATTGTTATTTTTTATATATACTACATGTGTGGATCTTCCACTGCTTCCTGGATCCTGATTCAAGAGGGCTAGTGCCTCCCTTAAAGGCACAGAGGCGTCTATACATAGAGCCTAGTATAACAGGCTCCAATTCAGGTGAGCACTTTTCATGCATTGTTTCTCTTGATTGTTCACCTGTACATACATATCTGCACTAGGATATTTTGTGTTCTTCTTACATATATTCCTACATCTGTGAGCCATTTATCCGGAGGAGGTTTGGTATAACCATATATACCTAAGGCTGTTGTGACTTGAGCCGATCTCCAGGCTCTTCACCATGTGAGTTGAATATATACTTCCCCCTCCATTTTTATCCGTAGTGCACTGGCATACTGCACCATTATATGTTTTAACTTTTTTTTCTAGACCTATTATACCTACAAGTGATATTTGATTCCCCAAATACAATTAGGGATAAGATATTGAATTCTGCACTCCACTGAGTGATCTTTTTTGTGGCTGTACTATCCACCAAGTTTACCCTTCTTTGTAATAAAAATGCCATCATGGGACTATCATAGGTCAAACATCTACAATGCAGTAGGTACCATTAAATTCTAAAATTCTAAAGCTAAACAGTTTTATATTTGTTATCAAGAATTACAACAGAGCCTAGTTATATTTTGTATGACGTAGTTCCTTCAAAATCAGTGTTGTCTTTATCAGCTGAATATATATTTAAAAGCAAAAAGAAGAGATGAGAACTAAAATAGAGAAAACAGTCCCACTCAGTGGGAGTAATCCAATCTCGTTCTCAGTTATATACCTCCAATTATAAGTGTCACATGTAGAGAGGGGGGGGGGAGGGTTTTTTGTTTAAACCTTTATTTAGTACAACAAATAAGTATAATAGAAATTGGCAAATAGTTTACCAATGAGTAATAAAACCTAAAAGGTGCGTAGGTAAAGCATAATCAACATATTTCTGTTCGTGGAGTAACAAGTGTGTCCAGGATACAAATGCCTGGATAGGTAGTGGATGGGAGGACATTTTTAATATATAAAAAATATGAAATAAAAATAATAAATAATAAACAAAAACAAATAAAATATAAAAACATAACTAATAGTTTATTTATTATTTGGTGATACAATGTCCGTACAATTTCTCACCGTCAGTGCATAGGGCTATCAACCTGTATTCCAGTATAACTTATATATCTCTCCTCCCTTGGTCTATCAAACAATATACGTATTGCACATACTGTATATAGTCAACTTGCATTAACAGACCCCTATATGCTACCCTTTGAGCGATATAGCTAACCTACTATGGGTCTTTGCGTGTATTAAAACCCTTGACTGACGGAAAAGGAGTTATACAAATACTTTATTTCCAATATTTTAGCCTATCATGCCTTTATGTATATTTACTGTTGGGGGAAATCAGTACAACCACATTGATGTGTCGTATACCTGTATAGCTCCTCTATACAATATGAAAACCGATGCTGTTGCCACTTACATTCTTACCCGCAATGGGTTACGATCTTACAGTGCGGCACACAAAGGGTGACCACTCCCCTTCCCCCCTCTGATTGGGCGGCACTATATGGGAGGAGCCCACGAGCCCCTCGTGGTCTCCGTGCAGATCTGCATGCAGATTGGTGGCTGTCCCGTAATGGGAGGTTTTTCTACCCTTTATAACCTCCAGTCACTGTCCAGCTCTTGACAAAGGCGTACTGAAACGCCGAAACGCGCGTCGAGCGAATTTTGAGCCGATGCAATTTATTTTCACTTTTCTGTTTTGATTTAATCCACATTTCCTTTTGGTTGGGTTGTTATTTTTACTTTCTGATCATGCATTGTCTGCTGAGTGGATGGGGAATACTTCCATTTAGCACCTTGGTTTGATAACTCTATGGGGAGATAGGGAAAGGTTGAGGCTGCCTTGAAGTAGCAGATTAATTCCTCTCTCACTGATGTGAGTTAGACAGCTAGTCCAGGGCATACTTAGTATTTTGGTGTGGCACCTACGTGAGAAAAGGGTTACTGCTTTGCAACATTAAGCTGGAACACCCCTCGATATTGGAGCAATACCCTCTAACCTGCACAAATCGTATGCAGGAATACTAGAGAACACTAAGGGATTTTTTCCTACATATTTATATGCTCCACATCCCCTCAGGACAAGTGCACCATTTTTTCCTTCTATAGCGACTCCCTGTGCTACCTTTACCTCTACCAGGCATCTTCCTATACTTCGGTATATAGATATCCCCTTTCCCTTTCCCCTCTTATTATCTTTCCTCCCATCCACTACCTATCCAGGCATTTGTATCCTGGACACACTTGTTACTCCACGAACAGAAATATGTTGATTATGCTCTACCTACCCATCTTTTAGGTTTTATTACTCATTGGTAAACTATTTGCCAATTTCTATTATACTTATTTGTTGTACTAAATAAAGGTTTAAACAAAAAACCCTCCCCCCCCCCTCTCTACATGTGACACTTATAATTGGAGGTATATAACTGAGAACGAGATTGGATTACACCCACTGAGTGGGACTGTTTTCTCTATTTTAGTTCTCATCTCTTCTTTTTGCTTTTAAATATATATTCAGCTGATAAAGACAACACTGATTTTGAAGGAACTACGTCATACAAAATATAACTAGGCTCTGTTGTAATTCTTGATAACAAATATAAAACTGTTTAGCTTTAGAATTTTAGAATTTAATGGTACCTACTGCTAGACTGTTTTCTCTATTTTAGTTCTCATCTCTTCTTTTTGCTTTTGACTTTATTTGGGGTTAAGCCCCTTTATACCTCTGGTAACCTACCTGGAGTCTGTGAAGCTAGCTAGCCTACTTTCACTCCCTCCTTCTCTTTATCTATTTGAATATATATTTAGTCTAGATGTGAGACAGCATCATAAATCCAAATGGAGCATCATGCAATTTCAGCATAGTTTTAGTGCACTCAATAATTTCAATGCTTAATAGTAAATTTTGAAAAGTTAATTCCAGCCATTGAATCTAAGCAAATAGTAAAACAGATACATATCCATTCTATGAATATTTAACATTACCTTTAACTCAGACTGTCTTTAGACCAGCTACTTTGAGAAATATTTAATAATTCACTTTTTGCCTAAACATGAGTACATCTGTAAAGTATTAAAAAGCCTAAGGCAAAGAACACACAACTTGTAATCCCAGGACTTCAGCGGACAAAGAGTAAACACAAGAATTACTCAGGAGTGAAACTTGATGTCACACACAGTTTTCGCATTCTAACTATAATCTGTACCATGACAATGCAAGCATTCTGGTTGCTGATGAGCCAATATGCTCAGGAGAAAACCGTAGGAAGAAGCCAGTAATATCAAGTAAACATTAAACATTAATTATAACCAGTGATTGCTTCAATGTTTTGACATGTATATAAAAAAGATATGTCAATGCATCGTGCAAAAAAAATCACATTTTAGATAAGCTGTTGACAAAAATAGGTGCATGACCTATATTTTGTTACTAAGAAAATCAGAAACTTTGCTTCATAATTAATGTTGCCTTTTAAGTAACTTTTTGATGAAAAAAAATCAATTATTTAAATGAAAATGGCAGAATAATTTAAGAAGATAGCTTGCTATTTTTCAATAACATTTTGATTTTGTTTTTTTTCTGATGCGTTGTGGTATTTAATAATGTGATTTTATTAAAGACACGGAGGCTCATATTATGCATAACTCTTTCTTTATTTCCTCAGCAGCAAAGATAGAGGAATATAAATATTGTCAAAAATGAAAGAAAAACTGTATAGGCATAACGGGTAGCCAATCACATGGTAGAGGAAGTGGCTATATAAGTCCTGTGTCTCCCACAATCCCCCTCTTTCTTTGCTGCTTCCTCAGACAGATAAGTACTTTTTGTTTCTCTCTGACTCAAATTTGATGATCGTTTATTTGTATGATATTTCATTGTATACTATTTATGATTGTTTAGTTACCTGTTACCACTAGCGTTCCCCCTGGGACCCCCTTGGTGCTTTTCCCCCCTACCCGGGGATTTCTGTAACCTGCCTTTTTCTATCCCCCTCGTGCTCCCGCACGACTCCCGGCTCTGTGCTTTTGCCGCAACCGCTCTGTTGTCGACCGCGGCTGCGCACGCATCCCTCCCCGCTCGCGGACGGGCTCGGCGGATCGGGTGCACGAGCCCCTTCCCCCGCCGGGTGCCCAGTCGCGTGCGCCTTCCCTCACGTGCGGCGGCCATCTTGGGCGGACCTCGATCCTTCCCCTGTGCTGCCGTGCGGTCACCTTTGCTTTGCCGGGTCCCCTGGGAACGCTAGACGGTCTGTGTGTTTCGTTTTCTGTGGGTTACTCAACCCTTTGCTCTTCTCACCCACCTTAGTGTCATTTAGCAGTCTTTAATTGCCCACTGCAACTTTGCAGCATGCAGGATAGGGAGGATGGGCCTGCGGGTCCCCCTGGGGACTTCCGCTCAGACAGCGCTGAGGGCGCTATGGCCTCCCAAGAATTTCAGGCCATGCTGGAAGCCACTATGGCCTCCTCCATTCAGAAGGCTATTGCCTCGGCCATGGGAGCTGTTACTACTTCATTTTCACAATCGATGCACTCCCTGGTTTTGCCTACTCTGGCCTCCCCCGCCCCTACGGGCGTGGGGTCCCCCTCCCCTGCTCAGACTGTGCCTGGAGCCCGTAAGGCGAAGGCCAAGTCAAAACACGTCGGCTCCCACTCCTCGATGCAGGTTCTACCTGCCATGACTGACACGCTTGAGGCGGTCACAGATGGCGCGCACCCCACGCGCAAAAGAGCCCCTGGCCGGGCTAAAAAGGCTAGATTATGGAAACGGGCTAGAGCCCTTGATGATGGGTCAGATACCGACCGGAGTGTGGAGGAGGAATCCGACTATATGGAGTATGACTCCTTTGATGATGATGATGTGTCTGGCGAGGATTTGCCCCTTACGGGCGTTAACCCATCAGAGTCCTCCGCCAAGACCCGGGGTCCAGTCTTAGGCCCCTCCGGGGTTGACAACACTATTCTTGATCCTCAGGGTAACCCCCTGTTCGACCCAGACGACCTACGTCACCCCCGGTCCGCTGAATGGGTTCCCCCGGATCATATTGCCCAGTATGTGGCCAAACGTATCCGCACGCCCCTTTCCAAAGAAGGCCGCAATAAGCTGCGGGCCGAATGCCCTCGCCCTTCTCTCCCGGGCGCTGCGGGTAAAACACCAGATATTGACCCACAGATTGCCCAGTTCCTGGGTAAGTCGGGCTGGAAGCCCAAAAAGGGCCTTGACAATTCCCTGAAGGGATGCCAGGACAAGATCCTGGACACACTGGGGCCCCTCTCGAAGCTCTATGAGCTTCTAGATACTGCTAGAACTGGGGATTCAGTTTTGGACGTGGACGTGGCCATTGGTTGGGTCCAACGGGCCATATGCTTGCTGGGAAACGCCAATACGGCGATATCTGCAGAGAGACGTAAGGCGATATTATTAAAAATCGACCCTAAACTGGCCACTATGACTGGGGCGGAGCCTGACCCGACTGAGGAGGGTTTGCTGTTTGGCACCTCCTTCGTTAAAGACATGGGGTCGTATGTCAAGACCTTCACGGCGATTGACAAGGCGCAGGCGAGCATGAAACGTGTGTTCGCGCCTAAGGTTTTTGGAGGGGCCGGGCGTAGCAGGAACCGTCCACCCGGCCGGGGTTTCCGAGGCGCATTTCGCGCTACCAGAGGTTCCTTCTTTCCCTCCCGGGGATTTCAGGACCAAAGAACCCCTCCTTTCTTCCCAGCCAGAGGTCGGGCTTGGGGCTCCAGATACCCCCGCAGCGGTGCCACCAGCAGACGTCCTTACGGTGAGTACCCTTTCTTCCCCTCCCGTTCAGGTAGCAGGGAGACTGGCCTTATTTTACCGAGAGTGGGCGGAGCTCACCTCGGATGCTTGGGTTCTGCAGTGTGTAAGGGGGTATCGCCTAGATTTTGTTTCAATGCCTGTCCAGTTCTACTCCCCCAGAGAACTGTCCCTTCCACGGGAACAAGACGAGATGATCTCCGCGGAGGTCGGAGAGATGCTCTCCAAGGGCGCTATAGAGGAACTGCCGTTCGCCGCCAAGGGCTTTACGAGCAATCTGTTCCTGGTGCCCAAGAAAGGAGGCGGAGTTCGCCCTGTAATAAATCTTCGTCCCCTTCCCCCCTTCCTACGTTACCAGCACTTCCAGATGGAAGGTATACACTGCCTCAGGGACCTTCTGCGCCAGTCGGACTGGCTTGCCAAACTAGACCTGAAGGACGCCTACTTCACGGTCCCCATTGCTCTAGAATTCAGAGATTATCTCCATTTCACATGGCACGGGCGGCGTTGGCGTTTCACCTGCCTGCCTTTCGGTCTCTCTTCGGCCCCTTGGTGCTTCACCAAGCTTCTGAAGCCTGTAGTGGCGTTCCTCCGTACCCGAGGGGTTCGCCTCATTGTTTACCTGGACGACATTCTGATTTTGTCCCAATCGAAGGAGGATCTCCTTCTACACCTAGAGTGGACTACCACCCTGCTACAGAAGTTGGGTTTCCTGATCAACTGGGACAAATCGGTCCTAGATCCCGCCCAGTCCATAGAGTTCCTGGGGTTCAGAGTGGACTCCGTCCAGCAGTTCCTGTTCCTACCAGGTTCCAAAGTGAAAGCCATTCAGAAGGAGATTCGAAGAGCTCTGCGCGTCGCAGACTTGTCCATCAGACAGCTGGCGAGAGTAATTGGCCTTCTCGCGGCCTCTATTCAGGCAATCTTCCCGGGCCCACTACACTACCGGGCCCTCCAGCGACTCAAAGGGTCACACCTTCGGTCAGGTCACTCCTACGAGTCTCGGATACGCTTGGACGCAGAGTCCAGAGACGAGTTGGTGTGGTGGTTAGCACACATGGAGGCGTGGAATGGGAGAGCCATCTTCGGCTCCATCCCGGACGTGGTGATCGAATCAGATGCCAGCTTACACGGCTGGGGTGCTCGTTGTGGCGACGTTTCCACAGGAGGCAGATGGTCCGACGTGGAGAAATCATTGCACATCAACTGCCTAGAGCTCCTGGCTGGAGCTTTCGCGATCCGCAGTCTTACCCCAGGACGGGCGAATTGCTGCGTTCTCCTCAAGATGGACAATATATCAGCGGTCCGCTACATAAACCACCTGGGGGGTACGAAGTCCAAGATGTTGGCAATTCTAGCGAAAGACTTCTGGCAATACTGCCTCTTCAACAACGTCTCGGTGACAGCGGAACACATCCCGGGACTAGACAATTCGGGAGCGGATTGGAATTCCAGACACTTAAGAGACTCTGGAGATTGGCGTCTACACACTTCGGTGTTCCGAAGCCTGGACATGTTGTGGAGAAAGTTCCAGATGGATCTGTTCGCATCTCGTCTGAACACTCAACTACCGAAGTTCTTCAGCTGGAGGCCGGATCCGGCAGCGGTGGCGACCGATGCCTTCCTTCAAGACTGGCCACGGGGCCTGCTATACACATTCCCTCCATTCAACATGATAGCGCGCACGATCTCGAAATTGGTTCGCCACGACTGTTGTGTAGCGTTAATCACCCCGCTTTGGAGATCTCGACCATGGTTTCCCCGCTTGATGGAGTTGTCGATCGATTATCCTCGGTTGATTCCAATCTTCCAGGACCTCCTTCTGGACCCGGATGGGAGCCCGCACGAACTAGTATTGCAACGCCAGCTACCACTGATAGCATGGTTCCTTTCAGGGGACCTTGGATTGTCCCAGGCGTTCCGCAGACAACTCTCCTACTCCTCGATAACGCTTGGGCCCCAGGCACTCGAACTGCCTATCGGGCTTCATGGAGATCGTGGTCTGGTTGGTGCTTGGAACGGGCAGTGGATCCCGTATCTGCCCCTTTGCCTTTGATCCTCGAGTTCCTCACGTCCCTGTTTGACTCGGGCAAGGCGTACCGCACGATTAACCTCTCCCGCTCGGCTATCTCGGCCGGACACAGGGGTTTGGATGGTTCCCCTGTCGGCAGGCATCCTTTTGTGTGTCGTCTTCTCAAGGGTATCCGCCTTGCGCGCCCTCCTCGGCCTCGCTTCTCTGCCTTTTGGGACGTTAACATAATGTTGCAGTTCCTCTCCTCATGGTACCCTAATCAGGAGCTGTCTTTGAAACGCCTGTCATCCAAGTTGGTGATGTTACTCTGTTTGATCTCTTGCAAGAGGGTCTCCGACGTCAGGGCCATGGATTGGGACGCCATTGCATTCACCCCAGAAGGTATTACTTTTGATATATCCAGGAGGACTAAATCTGCATCCAAGTCCTTTTCGTATCCCAGGTTTCCTGGCTGTCCGGCGCTCTGCCCGGTGGATTGCCTCAGAGTTTATCTGGATGTCACGAGTTCCCTTCGCTCTGCTGATCTACACGATTTGTTCATATCTTTCAAGTCGCCTTATCGACCGGTTTCTACACCTACCCTGGCACGTTGGATACGGGAATTATTATCCTCTGCGGGTATAGACACCTCTGTGTTTACGCCCCATTCTGTACGGGGAGCGATGGCTTCTAAAGCCTCCTCGGTCGGATGTCGTCTGGAGGATATCATGCGGGCGGCAGATTGGTCCAGAGAATCGACTTTTAGAGATTTCTATTTCAGACCTATTGAACACATCGCATCTCGAATAGTTGCACAGCTTTGAACTTGCATAATATGAGCCTCCGTGTCTTTAATAAAATTCCCAGATTTTACTAGTAACATGACGTAAAGTCATGATTTTATTAAAGACACGGAGGCGAGTATTATTCCCTCCCGCCCTCCCGGTGTGGAATGGGGATACGAGATGCTTGAGACTCTACGGATTTTTTCCTGTTCAATAGGTATGTATTGATTATGTATTGATTATGTATTGATTAGGTATTGATTATGTATGTTTATTTATATGATTGGATGGTTTGATACATCTTTTATGTTCACTAAATTATTTATCCTTTGTATTTCAGAATCCGGTTTCCTTGTTTGTGACTCCTTATGATGCTGTTTGGTAAGTCTACAGTTTTGAGTCTGGAAATTACCATATTTCTCTGTCTTTTTTTAGCTTGATGTTGTCGCATTGTTCCTGTTTCCTGTGCTGATCAAGTAGGACATCGTTTCTTCTTACCTGGTCTTCGGTTTTCGCAAGAAAGAGGGGGATTGTGGGAGACACAGGACTTATATAGCCACTTCCTCTACCATGTGATTGGCTACCCGTTATGCCTATACAGTTTTTCTTTCATTTTTGACAATATTTATATTCCTCTATCTTTGCTGCTGAGGAAATAAAGAAATAGTTATGCATAATACTCGCCTCCGTGTCTTTAATAAAATCATGACTTTACGTCATGTTACTAGTAAAATCTGGGAATTTATTTTCATACTAACCTTTCATTGCTTGGTATTTCATGAAAATGACCACCATAACTAAGGTTTCCTGTTATCATGGAAAATATGCAGTGTATTTGCAGCTCTATAATTCATATATATTACTTATTAAGAAATCGACCTTACTGCACAACATAAATAATACATAAAAATGTAAACCAAGTGTAAATAAAAAATAATAATTGTATTACTTTGCTTTCTGTAGAAATGCTCAATATTTTTTTAATATACTCAAGTTTTATCGTAAAAAAGTATGAAAAATGCTAAAATTAGTACATACTGTCGCCTCGTTAAATAATAATTACTTGTCCTAATACTCTGCCGTTCAGTATTTGTAAGTAATGTGCTGCTGTTTGGGAATCTGCAATCCCATATGTTATATAATAAGTTGATCTTTCACCTAGTTTACAGTTCTCAGAAATGCTCAGTATAAATATATATATATACACACACACGACCTGAAACTCACACACAGAAGTATTAATAAAACACTCGAATGGCACTTGAATGACTATGTAACCTGTATATGTGAGTAATGAAAAGCAATAGAAAACAATTATAAGACTATCTATATTACTATCACCATTCCGTAGACTTTTGCATCCGGTTTCGAATACATTTAAATTCTTCTGAATTTTGGGCAATCAGTGAGTCATCTGAAATGCTAAACTAAATGCTGTATATATGATTCACAGAACAAACAAAAGCCCAATGGTCAAGCCATTTAATTTGTGTATTGATTTGGCATTTTGGCCACGGCAATAAAAAATATGACTGTTGGAAAAAAGAGGTTTTGGACGAATTGATTTGGACAAACCAAAAATTCTTTGCACGTTAATACTGTTTAAAAACAAGTAAATAAATCCATACATTTTACAAATTTTCAATATTTTTAACTGTTTTGCATTTTATGAATGTTTGTACAGAGTTAGACAGTAGTCACAGTTTGAGTACACTTCCAGTCAACTGACTTTATCTCAGCTTCTGCTTGGGTTGAGCCAGAAAGAGTAAGCAATTTATCAGGGCTATTCATTAAGATGAGAATTTTTATAAATTCTAAGTACATTTCAAATTTCAGGACAAAACAGCCAAACTGAAAACAGAATTAACTCTGGGATTTTTTCTAATTCGGCTTTATTGGCTTTACTTTAGAAATTTGCTTTGGATTCACTTTGAATTCCTGGCAATTCTCACTGTAGTGAATAGCTCTGAAAGACTTGTACTTGGCTTACACTCATAGCAAGTAAAAAAATTCCAATGTGTCGCCGGATTTTACCAGAATAATGTTGCACTTTTCTCTAACTTTCTGACAGTGAAGACCCTGAGAAGCTCTTGAAAGGGTCTTGTTTTAGTTTTTATTTGGGAACACATTTGCAAAACTCTTGGAACTATTTATATCTGCACAACAAATTTCTTCAAACAGTATGATAAATGGAAACGATTGACTATGAACTTTCAGTGCCGAAGGTGAGATGTGCTCCTACCCATCTCTCGGTGCAAACACTGCAAGTTGTCAGTTGCTCCATGTATATATATTTTTGACCCTATTAAAGAGTATGTGACGGACTGCCTGCTACCCCGACTGGGTGCCTCCGTCGAACGATGCTCCTAGTGCTCGCCAAGGACCATCAGCACCTCACTCGACACCATAACCACCGCAAACCCCACGAACCGTCGCAGCTTGGTTGGGGTTTCGCCATCCTCCACCCACCTTGGACCCAAAACCGGGCTCCAGCTTCCAGTGGGTGAACCTCTCCTTAGTCCAGAGAGCGAAACAGGAACAGGAACAGCTCTCAAGAGCTATTGCTTATACTCTGGGGAGTATAGTGATTATACCAATCCCCAGAGTGTAGTTCTCCAATCCCCCAAACATGAGCCAAGACTTCATGAAGGGTAGAACAGGTCTGTTTAATGCAAGCCAGGACTCACACTTTACACAATTCCTCAGGCCAGAGGCACACCCCCTATACCTGAACACACACAAAGGACACGAACCAATCAGAACAATACAACAATGTCCGACACTCCCACATACAGCACACAAGCCCTCCCCTTTGCCTGTGATACAATTAACAAAGACAATGGACTAACTCAATTAACTCTAAGCAGAAAAAAAACATACATTTTTACAAACCCCCAAAAGTACCCCAAAATACAACATATCCCCACAAAAGTCACATCCCCTGATAGCCCCGATCTGGGTTAACAACATATCCAAAAATCAAGTCTTATTTTTGGCCCACTGTGCACATGGTCCCATACCCAAAACAGTTCCATACACTCAACGGCAAAACACTGCTGGACAATTTAAAGGGACACTATAGTCACCCAGACCACTTTAGCTCAATGAAGTGGTCAGGTGACAGGTCCCTCAGGTTTTAACCCTGCAGATGCAAACATAGCATTTTCAGAGAAACTGCTATGTTTACATTTGGGGCCAAGCCAGCCTCTAGTGGCTGTCTTCCGGACAGCCACTAGAGGCGCATCTGCGACGCTGGAGGCATTTAATGCCTCCATCGCGCAGAGCGTCCATTGGAAAGCATTAAAAAATGCTTTCCTATGAACACTTTGAATGCTCGCGCGGCACTTGCCGCGCATGCGCATTCGGCTCCGCTGACGTCGGCAGAGGGAGCTGACGTCGGCGGGGGAGGAGAGGACACCAGCGCCGTGGGATCCCGGCGCTTAAAAAAGGTAAGCTGCTGAAGAGGTTTTAACCCCTTCAGCCCCACGGGAGGGGGACCCTGAGGGTGGGGGCATCCTCAGGGCACTATTGTGTCAGGAAAACCACTTGGTTTTCCTGACACTATAGTGATCCTTTAAGATGGCCGCCACCACATGCTTGAATCTGTTCCAGTTAAAAGTCCAAGGGGCAAAAACAGTGCCTTTAAAACCCAATATGCCCAAATAGTGTTTTTAAAGGGCTATATATCCCAGGGGCCATAGTCACAGGGCAAGAGGCAAGCAAGCAGGCCTCTCCAAATCCCAGTGACGAAGGTGCTTTCGTCACAGAGCATATATTTTATTTTATTATTTTTTACTGGATATGGCACCATTTTCTTTTTTTTTAATGGAACTGTGCTATCACCACAAAAATAAATGTGTAGATAGTGTGATAAAGTATAACAAATGCTTAGGCTAATAGTAAACAGGACAACCTCCCACATGGTGATCTTACATCAATAGGTATAGAAACAGCAAAACATGGGAATGTATAATCCAAGAGAGAACACAAAACAAAAAAAATAGTGTGATACTGTTATACATTACATATGTGTGCTAATAATCATTGCACTCACAGAATAGAAGATGTAAATGTGCTCAAAAGAAGCCTCCCCCAAGGAGCGCATTTACATCTTCTATTCTGTGAGTGCAATGATTATTAGCGCACATATATAATTTATAACAGTATCACACAATTTTTTTGTTTTGTGTTCTTTTTTAAAAAATATCTGTTTCAATGCTTGCATTCTTTTATTATAATGGGGATGCTGCATTATTTTATTATAATGGGGATGCAATGGGGGTACATTTACTTAAAGGACCAGTATAGTGCCAGGAAAACAAACTTTGGATCCTCCCCCCACCCTCTGGGTCACCCTCCCGCCGGGCTGAAGGGGGAGGAAGGGGTTAAACACTCACCTTTCTCCAGCGCCAGGCTCCCTCGGTGCTGGGGACTCTCCTCCCTCTTCCGACGTCATCCACTGAATGCGCATGTGCGGCAAGAGCATTCAGTCAGTCCATAGGAAAGCATTCTCAATGAGACAGCCACTAGAGACTGGATTAACCCATATGTAAACATAGCAGTTTCTCTGAAACTGCTATGTTTACAGCAGGCAGGGTTAACCCTAGATGGCCCTGGCACCCAGACCACTTCATTGAGCTGAAGTGGTCTGGAAGCTTATAGTGGTCTTTTAAGTGGGAATAGTGAATAATTGGCATGGGATTTAGACTAAATTGAAATTAGACTACACTAGCTGAGCTGGAGTAATAGCTGAGTATTTGTTTTTTTATTTTGTTTTGCAGGTTGAGCTAGTTTAATTTGAGCTACTTTTGCACTTTTCCTGTTGCTTTTCCATAAATCCTAGGTTTGAATACAAACTATTTTTTACTTTCTGCACTTTCTGCACAACCATTTCCAACTCTTATGTAAAAAGGATAGTCCTCTGTTTTGGCCGATCTGTAATAATACCCCCTAAGCCAACCATGACAGTTGAGGATACAGCAGCTTGATGAAGCAGAAGTAGAGTTCCCTAAAAAGTATTGCATTATGATACTTTCTCGCAAAACAAAGAAAGGACATAGTGGTCAAAACCTATCCTATTACTGCATATTCTTCGACTAGTATATATTTTTCCCAACCCTCAAGCAAAGGAGACTTGAATTTTAAGTATAACAAACTAAATTGCAACCATATATACAGCCATACCTTATGTGTGAGTACTATTAAAGGAACACTATAGTCACCTAAATTACTTTAGCTAAATAAAGCAGTTTTAGTGTATAGATCATTCCCCTGCAATTTCACTGCTCAATTCACTGTCATTTAGGAGTTAAATCACTTTGTTTCTGTTTATGCAGCCCTAGCCACACCTCCCCTGGCTATGATTGACAGAGCCTGCATGAAAAAAAAAAAACTGGTTTCACTTTCAAACAGATGTAATTTACCTTAAATAATTGTATCTCAATCTCTAAATTGAACTTTAATCACATACAGGAGGCTCTTGCAGGGTCTAGCAAGCTATTAACATAGCAGGGGATAAGAAAATCTTAATTAAACAGAACTTGCAATAAAGAAAGCCTAAATAGGGCTCTCTTTACAGGAAGTGTTTATGGAAGGCTGTGCAAGTCACATGCAGGGAGGTGTGACTAGGGTTCATAAACAAAGGGATTTAACTCCTAAATGGCAGAGGATTGAGCAGTGAGGCTGCAGGGGCATGTTCTATACACCAAAACTACTTCATTAAGCTAAAGTTGTTCAGGTGACTATAGTGTCCCTTTAAAATAGGCTTTGTAACATATTCAGTTTCTGTAGAGAAATTCATACTAGAAATGTTAATTATATTGTGTTGAATTTTAATGTGTAAACATTGCCTAAATAGGAAAGAATATATTTTGATTTGAAATAATTTGACAGATGGAAAATGTCAAAATCTTATAGCACTAAGAATACACTGAACTTTCTCTCATTTCCAAGTATATTGCTTATAGTCAATGAGCTGTCACACTGTATCCATACATAATAGTAATTCTCTAAATTTCTATTAAAAATTAAAGGGTGTAGAGGGACATATCTGTACTTCACTGAGATAGGTTATTAATGGCTCAAACACATGTCTTATATTGCAGAGTATCTCACGCAGAATAGTTTGCTTTCAATTCAGGAAATGGACTGCTCTCCTGAGACGATTGAACTTATATATATGCAAGCGTTTCTCCTCTGTAAGTGCGCAAGTTGGTCATAAAATGTAGCGTTGCTTTTTAGTGGTGACTGTACCCTAGAATTAGTTATCAGCTGACTTCTTAGCAAATTCTCTTTGAATATTGTTTCTGAATATTAGCTGAAAGTTGTTGTTACCACAAACAACTGGTAGATATCCCCAGAGTCTCCCACCCCCCTACACCCCCCCACCCGGTGTGTTCGCTTGCTTTTTCTTGCGCCGGTGAAGCTCCCTGGTCCTGGCGGTGGAAGAGCTTCTCTGGGTCTTCTTCTGAGGTTAGCGTGACCATTTGGTCGCCAAGTGACACCATCAGGGCTCTGTCAGCTCCCCAGCGATATCGTACCGAGCGGTTTCTCACCTTCTTGGATACCGGAGCCAGTTTTATTTTTTCTACGAGTGTGGTAAAAGGTATGTCACTGAAGAACGTTATAGAGGCACCTTCAAACTTTGCGCTTTTTGGGAGCATCATTGTTTTAATTGTTTTTATTGAATATTGGTCTCTGAGGAAGTCCCATAAGTGGACGAAATGCGTAAGACCAAATTTTCTTTTTATTGCCATTTCCTGATATTGGGTGTTATCTGATCCTAAGAGGGAGACATTAGCCCCCAAAATACCAGGGGATGCACCATTAGAGTGCATTTAACTCCAAAATCCTGTGAGTGCAATCTTTAGCAGGGATTATTATATTTCCATCAACTGTATTATGTTCTTTTTTTTATTATATTTTAGGTTTAGCAGCTGTATCCCACATGTATTATATATTTTGGCTTGTTTAGACGTAACACTACTTATGTTCGGTGGGAAGCTGTTCTCTGTTTATTGAGAAGTATATGTTATTGATTTTTGTTTTCTTGTTGAATCATATATTGAGAATTGTATTTATTAATATCAAGGCTTTCTTTGACTAAAGGTTGCTTAAAAGAGTAAGTATATATTTATGTTTGAAATGAGTAAAACATTTTTGCAGTGAATTGATAATTATAAAAGGTTTATTTATTGTTTTCTTTGTGCAGCAAAGACTATTCATTAAATTAACTTAATTCAATGAAATATATATATATAATTTTACCAAAGTTCCTAATTTTATTTCCTGCAGTTTATTTTCCAATAATTCTCAAACACAATGTTTCTTTTAGAACTGAGATGTTATTTTTCAGCGAGCTCCCTGCCATCAAGGTACCGAAGCTATTGAGATATTTTGTAACTGCTTTCCCTGCAAAAAAGAATATATTAAATCAGCTTGTGCTAAACAGTTATAATAGCTTATATTCACCCTACTGTTTGCAAATAAAATGAAAATGAAAACTGTGGCAATTTATGACCCATCTCATGTGAATAAAAAAATTGGACTATAGATGAATCGCAATGTGTGTCATTCGTCATATTACCATGGAATAATTTCTCCATTTTAGTCACATTATTCCTCTAATGACTTCACGGTTGTAGTCAGTTCAACTGCAGTTCTAGTTGTGAATTTATTAAAGCTTAGTGAAAATATAAAGTTTAATAGATTGTTTCTACGGAGTTTTAGCCAACTTATTTGTGAAAAAAAAATGTTTTACTTGACAATAAATGTATTCATTTTATTTTTATTACAGTGTTAAGCAAACATATAAACATGCAGATATGCAGGCAAACAGAAAGATGAAAAGAAAATATTATACATAAATGGCTTTTTTTCTAAGTGCAGATGAAAGACTATAATTCTTTCAGTGTGTTTTTCTTCCTCGAACTATAACTATGTAACCTATTTTTCACATTGTTACATTGCATATTCTTTTGAATTACTTTAAATTCTTTTTTTTGCAGAGTAACTGTCACTTCTCCACTTCTTTAGACTTTACAACATTGAATAAAACATTGAGAATCACCAATGACTTTTTTTTCATGAGGTAGTGAGTTAAAATAAATAAATAAAATATTAAAGGGACAATCTCTCCCCGTAACAGCTTTAACTCTATGACATTATTATGGTGGCATGAGTGTCTGGGCTTATTCACTGCTTCTTCTGTTCTTCCACTGGCCATCATGCAGTGCAGGGAGGCCTGACACTCTAAGCTTATCACTGGCCACCATTGTGAGTTACAGTTAGTGATTACTTGATAGCTCTGAGCATTCATTCTATGGGCTGACTTGGTTTATTACTGTTAGAGGAGGAAATAATGCTGGATACAGTATTCTATCAACAGTTTGAGCAGGGGCATAACTAGTAACTGCTACAAGATTCAGAGAAGGGCCTCCTATGTTGCATTTCATCACTCCCCCTAAGCAATACATCTGAGTAGACTTGTCTGTGGTTGATGTATGTGCTATGTGTGTGTGGAGTTTGCAGAGTGTGATTGTATCTGTATGTGTAAGGGCTAGGTGAGAGTGATTGTGTGTAGAGATGTCTGAGAGAGAGAGACACACATACTCAGAGAAGGAATGCCAGAAGCATGTTAAGAAGGAGAGCCAGAGAGGGTGAGAGAGACAGAAAGGGAGAGACATACACACAGAGATAAGAAGAATTAGAGTGGGAGATCCAGAGTAGATATAAAAGGAGTGAGGACGCACAGAAAGAAGGAGAGTTGGAGACAGTCAGAGAAGGAGAGACAGAGAAAGAGAGACATAGAGAGAAAGAGACAGAAATTGAAAGAGAGCCAGAGAAGGAGTGAGAAAAAAAATTCAGAGAGGGGATAGAGACAGATTGACACACCGAGAGGGAGAGCCAGAGAAGAAGAGCAAGGGAGACAGAGGGGAAGGAAAAGAGAGATATAGTAGAGAGCCAGAGACAGCCAGAGAGGGAGAGGCAGAGAAGTAGAGCACCAGAAAGAAAGGGGCAGGAGCAAATAGAGACTCACAAAGAGAAGAGGAGACAGAGAGAGACAGAGAACAAAAGAGAGAGAGACAGAGAGAGTGAGACACCTTCTTATAGGTGCAGGGAGAGGTTAAGTGTTTAATATTTATATAACATTTGCTTACTTAGTATTTCTGATTTGTAAGGTGAGAGACAGGCTGCAGAAGGGCTTTTTGGAGGTCTGTAACTGCTGCTGGGTTGCCTTGAGCTCCTCTCTGCTGTCCTTGTACTACCTGACTTCATTGGGTCAGGGAGAATCACTTTCAGCACCACAGAGCACCGCACACATAGAATGAGGGCGCAGGCACAACTAATTGTTTCCACACAGTAAGAGGTGAGGCAGAGGCAATGAGTTTTGGTTCGTGGCAGCACAGCAGCTCAATGAGCACACACAGAGGAGGAGGACAATCAGGATCATCCACAAGCAACTTCAGCTTCCTATGGTAATTTAATTCTTCTTTAGTATATTGACAAATTGGTAATATACTAAATGTTTTGCTAAGGGAACCTGTGCCCAACCTTGGGCAACCCCTTAACAGGTGAAACACCACTGTCCATTTACAATAGAGACTGTTGAGACTCTATTTCTTCTAGTGGGCTTGCATGCCCATGTTGTCACAATGAATGGGCATGTTCCCTCACCAAAGATAACACCACAGCTATGATATGAAGGATTCTTGGTGGACTGTTGCATTCTAATGGAGGCAAAATTATATGGATTTGAGTGATGGATGTACCTAATCTAACACATTAATGATGGTTTGTCTCTTTAAATACAATACAATTAAAATACATATTGCCACTAAACATGAATGAATTTCTATTAAAGTCTGGGTACGTTACATAAAAAAAGCATTATGGAACAATACAAAGGAAGTAGAAGACCAAACCAAAAAGTGTTAAAGCGCACACAATGATTAACATTTTTTACCTTTTTCAAGATAATGTAATGAAGAGGGTCTTGTAACATACATTCAGATAAGAGGACACTAAATAATGTGAATATAAAACAGAAAAAACATATATACAGTGCAATCTGTATATATAAAAATGACAGTAGATGGTTAAAAAAAGGCACACTCACAATTTCCAGAACCCTTAAAGAATGGCTCTGAACTGGATAGGCACTTCATCCACATTGGGATTGTAGCAAAATCTTTTGCTGGAACAAGGAGGTATCCAGAAGAGACAGGAATCAGATGATAAATGAAAAAATTACTTTATTCCATGTACATATAAAAGTAAGCTGAAACAGCAGCACAACGCACAACTTCCTCTGGTGAAGTCTAAGGTAGCAATGACCTCCTGGCTGTTTATATACCAACCAAACAAATAAAAAAATATATACAGGTGTGTTACTTACTAATTAAGACTAATATGGTCAGAACCGGAAATACATCGCCACACTCAAGATGGCGACGCATCCGGTTTCGGCCATGTTCAGTGTAAAATGCCACATCCAAGATGGCAACTCGTTATTAATAAAAATATACATTACTAGTCATGTAATCAATCATAAGTACACATCATGAGTGGGATACAATACAACCGCAATACAAACATAAGCAAAATGCGTTAAAAGCTTCTTAAATTAAGTAAGGACAGAACCTGAAATACGCCGCCACACTCAAGATGGCGACGCATTTGGTTTCGGACATATTGCAGTCACAGATGCCACTTCCAAGATGGCCACCTGTCATTCAAAAATATTTAGCCGGGTATCATAGGCGGTTTGGAATGTCCATCATGATTAGGGGCGGAGTAAAATTCTTTCTGTTCGTGTTTATAGGAAACATACAGTTTGAAAAATAGAACTACAAATATGGCAGTTCTCATGATTCCCATAAAGCATTATTGTCCAGATTTACAGTTATTTTGAAAAAAGTTATTTTGTTCCTGGGTTAAAATATGCCAATTTTTATTGACTATTTTTTTCAGATTTCTTATGTTGCTTGCATAATTAAAAACAAGGGGTACATGATCACTTCCGGATAGATTTGTTTTTCTATCTTTGTATTGCAACAATTGCGATCTATCTAGTTCTAAAGTACTATTTATCTCATCTTGTAACTCATCCTGGGGGTAACCTGTTTTGTATAAATTATTTCTTTAAAAAGTTAGACTGAACAATAAAATCCGACTGACTTGAACAATTCCTGCGCATTCTGAGGAATTGTCCTTTGAGGATATTCGTTAGCCATGGACGATGATATAATAATATAATGATATAATAAAATATTTCCAAAAATGTGAGTAGTGTTCTCACTCTTTTGAGATACTGTATATATATATATATATATATATATATATATATATATATATATATATATATATATACATACATATATATATATATATATATATATATATGCAGAAAGATAAGTCCTGCGCTCACTCCCATCACTGGGCGACTGCAAATGACTACAGTACGCATCAGCCCCAATATATAGTAAAAACCAAAGAAAAAACAAGTTACCTCTCCTTAATCCCTATGTATTTTTAAACAAATTGAGTTTTTTTAGTTACCTCCAATGGCCATGAGAGGATGAGCCCACCTGCCAACGTCAAGGTAGACCCCCCAAGGTGGGTCCTATCTCTAACCATTCACCTTGCTTCCTTGAGCCTCTGGCAAAAATCTCTAATGAGACAGAAAGCGGTATTTTTTATATACACCCCTATACATTATTAACCCTTAATAGGGAACACATGGGAAATAAAATGATCGCTGTTTCAGTCCCTCCTGGGACTTTCTTCAAGATCAAAACTAGCAATACATGCAAAATACAGCCTACTGTAATATATACATGTAAATAGATAGAATAATTAACTCACCCAAGCTGCAGTGCATCACCTCCAGCGTCTCCCCGAGTGAACCGCGCATGCGTGAACATGCTCCACCCCCAAGGGGTCGTGATGACGTAATGCCATCTAATCTGTTCCCATGGTGACGCACGATGCCACTGTGTCACCATGGGAGCCAATCAACAGATATCGGCAGTGTATAAAGCTTTGGGAAAAAGTGTAATACAGCGTCATGGATGTAAAAGATACATAAATAAGTGTGCACTGTTATATTATGATCATTATAAAGCATCACTGAATGTTTTCAAAAACAGACTTAGTGATGGCTCTTAAAGTGAAAAAAACACCTTATACTTGTGTGTGTTAAACAATTTACCAATTATAAAGTGCATGTTAGTGCTGTATTATCTAACATGATTACTATCTTAAAAGTGTCACAGTGCTATGTTCAACAAGATTAAGGTGCTGTTAGAGCTACTCCTTCTTCATGAAAAAGTGAGGATGTGCTGTAGACCTACCTCTAAACCTTTACAAAGTGCAAATGAGTGCATGACCAATAATTCAAAGAAACCATAATCCCTGCAAAGTTTAACTCTTATCTAGGGAATTTAGATATAAGGTGCTTATAGAAAAATACCCATAAGTGTGACACACAGTGGTTTGTAATAGTGCAAACAGAGTCTATAATAAAGTGATACTGATGCTTAGATTATATACAGTTTCAGGCATTAAAACATATAACACTATATGCTAAAAACAATAATCAAAGCAATCTGGAGCATATTTAAAGAAATGAGTGGTAGGAGATAGTTTCATTCAGTCTCTTAGGAACTACCGTGTCCAATTCATGTATCCAGTAAGCTTTCCTATGGAGCAACATTTTGCACCTGTCCCCACCTCTCTATGGTTGGGGGACATGGTCAATTCCCATGAATTTTAAGGATGCCAAAGAATGTTGGAATTGAAGAAAGTCTTTTGCAACAAGTTTATCCGACAATGAATCCCTATACGCCAATCTGATACTTGAACCATGTCCCCTAATGCGCTCACATAGTGGTGTCTCCGTCTAGCCAATGTAAACTATATATAAATATATATATATATATATATATATATATACACACACACACACACACACACACATAATATACACACAGTGCACCCACTACACACACATTGCATCCACTACACATGCACAAACACACCCTGTATCCACTATACAAACACTGCTTCCTTGTGGGCAGATTTGGGTGTGGCTCCTGTGGGTGGGATTTGGGGGCAGGCTTGGAGACCGGCACCCGAGGGATCAGACCTTGAGCTGTGTTAGAGGCCTCAATATTTTTTATGGTGGTCCTGTGGCTGCTAACAATATTTGTGTTCATATTACATTTAGAATTTAGTCAGTAGCAAAAAGCTGATGTCCAATTAATGTTCATTATGTATACATAGAAAACAAGAACACAATAATCATCTGTATTCTCATAGAAATGGAGCAATAGAGTCAATTGATAAAACTAAGATGTTATTTTTACTTTGGTGAGCTATTTCTCTTTGCTCGCTTTTTGATGAACTGCTTTTTTTGTATAGATTGCAGTAGGCATAGAACATGTGCATTGATTAGTTGTGTAACGAAAATATACCCCAACTCGCAGGATTCAACTTGACAAAAGACAACACAGAGGAGAGATACGTCTACCGGACCTTAGAATGGCCGGACTCGACGTATATGAGAGGAGACAGAGTCAGAAACGATCCGAGGTCAAGGGCACAGAGAGACACAGTAAACAGCAAGCCGGCAAACAGAACAGATAAGGATAAAGAGATAACGTAGTCAGAAACAAAGCCAAGGTCAATACGAAGGAACACAACTGAACACAACAAGCGCTAAAGGGAACTGAAACAGAAAGCACGATAGGGCAGGGAGTAAAGGGAGAGGTAAGTATATATAGCTTCTAAACTAATGTGATTGGCTCCTGTCATATCCACACCCCCAAAAGGTAAGTGTATGGGGAGTGTGGCATGACAGGGGCCAATGGGAGCCTTTTGGCAATTTAGGCTCCCACTGTCTCTTTAAAAGCGCACCCGAGACCCGCGGCGCGCTCTTAGATTCAGGCTCTTAGATTCAGGCTCTTAGATTCTTGCTTCCCTACTACCCCCCTTCCTGCACCCCCTTGGTCAGAGGTTTCAAATCTGGATGCATAACCCCCGTCCCACTATCCCATAGTGGAAATATTCTGCAATTACCACATTTCGGGTTGGCCCAATAAGCTAACTGCCCTGCCTGCTTATAAGGTGTATGCATCTTATATTTAACTTACCCCCGCTTGTTCACGCACATACGCAGAAGAACTGCCTGTTTATTTTATCTTTTAAAAAAAAATTGCATTTTGTTTAATTTATCTTGCCATAGGAATCCCTCACCAGGCGTATGTTCCTCCATGTCACTGGGGAATAACAATTACCTGATTGCCAGGTTCAAGCCGTACCGCCCTGTGGTAAACCATTGTGCAAAATCTCGTGGTCACTACTCTATCCTAATTCTCCTTGACCTGTCTGCGGCTTTTGACACTGTTGATCATCAACAGCTTCTCCTCATCCTCCGCAATATCGGCCTACAAGATATTGCTCTCTCCTGGTGCTCCTCCTACCTCTCCCAGCGCTCTTTCAGTGTTTCTTTCTCTGGCTCTGCTTCTTCTACCCAACTCCTCTCTGTTGGTGTCCCCCAAGGTTCAGTCCTTGGTCCCCTACTGTTCTCCATCTATACTGCCTCCCTTGGTAAACTCATTAGCTCCTTTGGCTTCCAATATCATTTCTATGCAGATGACACGCAAATCTACCTGTCCTCTCCTGATCTCTCCCCGTCCCTCTTGACTAGTGTCTCTGACTGCCTCTCTGCTGTTTCTAACTCGATGACTGCCCACTTCCTTAAACTAAACTTGACCAAAACTGAAATTCTGGTCTTTCCTCCCTCAAGTGTTGTTACTCCTGTGTCTGTCTCCCTCCAAGTCAACGGTGCTACCATCAGCTCCACCACGCAGGCTCGCTGCCTAGGTGTTCTCTTTGACTCCGCCCTCTCCTTCAAGCCTCATGTTCAATCTATCGTCATTTCCATCTCAAAAACATTGCGCACATCCGCCCTTACTTAATGCCAGATGCGACTAAGGTGTTGGTCCATTCCACTGTCCTTTCTCGCCTTGACTAATGTAATCAGCTTCTCAGTGGTCTTACGTGCTCCCAACATGCGCCGTTACAGTCCATAATGAATGCGGCAGCGAGGCCTCACCCTTCAGTCAGTCCCTACATTGACTTCCTATAAAATATAGAGCTCAATTTAAAATTCTGGTTCTTGCTTTCAAATCTCTACATAATGCTGCTCCCACCTATCTATCCTCCCTTATACACAAGTATGTCCCATCTAGGCCCTTACGATCTGCTGAAGACTTACGTCTATCTTCTGTCCGTACTCCCACCTCTGATGCTCGCCTTCAAGATTTCTCGAGGGCTGCACCGTTCCTGTGGAACTCACTTCCCTCCTCCGTTAGATGCTCACCCAGTCTCCACTCTTTCAAAAAATCGTTAAAAACCCACTTCTTCATAAAAGCTTATCAATTAAACTGTTAATAGCTCCCAACTGATTCCTCTTCTGCAACTGTCACTAGTCTAATACTATCCTTACCTTTTTGTGTAATTTTACCCCACTCCCTCGAGCATGTAAGCTCATTGAGCCCTCAACCCCTCTGTTCCTGTGTGTCCAACTTGTCTGGTTACAACTACATGTGTGTTCGTCCACCCATTGTAAAGCGCTGCGGAATTTGACAGCGCTCTATAAATATCATAATAATAATAATAATAAGGTCCCTAGTTTTCAGTCCTGTTGTTTCTTTTAAAAAAAAAATGGTGCAAGTTTAAATGTACTTACAACACATGTCTCTCTCTCAATGAATATAGTATGTATCTTTAATATCAACTCTGTGATAAACATTGCACAGCAAAAATAAAGAATTATATAAAAATAAATTAATAAAATCAGCATAGGTGATGAAAAAAGTATCATTAACAAAGTATGTAAATTGTTTAGATTATAAAACTTTGCTGTATATTGCATTATATCCATAAGAAAAGGAGGGGCAAAAAAAGAAGGATAAAATTGGAGTAAGCAGTAGCACATCTAAAAAAAAAAGCATGCATTTGATGAGAAGGAGAGACAGTAACCATCTCAAATAGTAAGAAATCATTGGTAATAGGTAATATGAAGGTAAAGCTAGCAATAAATAAATAACAAAAAAAGGAGAAAAAGTTGTAGTGGATGGTGTTAAAAATGAACAAGCATTGTATTTTTGCTGTTTGCTTACTCCTTTAACCCCTTAAGGAAACATGACATGTGTGACATGTCATGATTCCCTTTTATTCCAGAAGTTTGGTCCTTAAGGGGTTAAAAGCGTTGTATAAACGTATTTCACTATAGAACAGAACAATCATTCATTTTTAGACAACAGGTATAGTAAATGAATATGCTCCAATAAGTTCCAATCTGGTTGTGTGTTATCCATTAATGTATTAAATGTCAAAAGTTTCATATTGCACCAAGTTGTCAGAGTTTGGCTTGTGAGCTGTGTCTTCACTGATTTTATAGGTACATTATCTAAGAAACCTTCTCCAAGGCAATCGGGTATAATGAGGATGCTTATGAAGAAATACACAGAAGGGTGCAGAGGATGATGCATCTGGAAAAAGTTCATGCTGTGTAAATTTGTAAATTCTCTGCCATTTAGGAGTTAAATCACCTCCCTGCATGTGACATGCACAGCCTTCCTAAACACTTCCTGTAAAGAGTAATCTAAAGTTTATCCTTCCTTTATTGCAAGTTCTGTTTAATTTAGATTTTCTTGTCCCCTGCTATGTTAATAGCTTGATAGACCCTGCAAGAGGCTCCTGAATGTAATAAAAGTTCAATTTACAGAGAAAGAGATACAATTGGTTAAGGTAAATTACATGTGATTGAAAGTGAAACCAGTTGTTTTTTTCATGCAGGCTGTGTCAGTCAGATCCAGGGGAGGTGTGGCAATGGCTGCATACACAGAAACAAAGTGATTTAACTCCCAAATAGCAGTAAATTGAGCAGTGAAACATGAGAAGCATGAGCTATACACCAAACCTGCTTCATTAAGCGAAAGTTGTTTTGGGTGAATTCGCCCAAGCCAAATTGACATCCAACTGAATTTCAGGTGTTTCAATAAATATTTTATTTTCTCAAAAAATTATTCAGCAGAACAAACATTTCTCACCATGAACAAGTTTAACATTTACTAAGGAACCTTTTTCTGTATAAACAGTTATAACAGTATACAAATTAGAAAAAATACTTAAAAGTTAACTCTTCTTGATATCTTCAGTGTTCATGTTTTGATACATCATACATTTGCTAACTGGCTTTTTCTTATTTACTTATTTACTTTTTTATTTAGAAAATATATATTGTTGTTATCAATGTTTTTAAAAGCAATATTTTAAAATAATTTTATGTGTATGTATATGTTAAGTTATGATATACGGTATATATAGTTTATGGAACTGCAGGTAATAAAAAACACTATTAATTTAGGCTGAAAAATATGGCAGGAACATTTAGTACTGACAAGGCCATGAAGTTTAGCCAATGCAAAAATTATTGCAGCCTACTCCTGTGATTTATTTGCCTTGATGTCAGCAATTGTGCTTTACATTCTAATTCAATATATTTTTTTCATTATTTACAAACTATATTAAATTGGTTCCAGAAGATCCTTTGCTGAAAATATCAAAATAATTATAAATATTAGGAACATTAAAGGCAATTGCAAAGGGTTCCTTAAATGTGCTGAAATATGCAAAATTATTACCTTTTTTTTTCTTTTTTAAATCTGTGTTTTATTGATGGATACGATGACTGAAGAGTTGTGCATTGCAAAGCAATGCATATCGATATGGTAACACAGCACAGAATAACTACCTCTTTTTCTGTTTTTCTGTTTTTTGTTTTTACATTGCACGATAGTAAAATGGCTGCAGTAATAAACAAGAGAGATCAAATCCTGTGGCCAATCAACACAGGATAGGCACTACATTGCAAAACCTATAATATGATGGGTTCTACTAGTAATACAAATTAGCATGTGGAGAAGGATCGGCTCACTAAAATAATGTAGAAGGCAGCAATATCAATTTAAAAACATCCAACTCCACCAACTCTACAAACTGAGCTAGCATAGCAATAGCAGAAAAGGCATTATTTAGAATTATCTGCAATGAATAGTGATGTACCGAACTGTCCGCCGGCGAACAGTTCCCGGCGAACTTAGCGTGTTCGCGTTCGCCGCCGCGGGCGAACACATGGGCGGTTCGATCCGCCCCCTATTCGTCATCATTGGGCAAACTTTGACCCTGTGCCTCTCGGTCAGCAGACACATTCCAGCCAATCAGCAGCACTCCCTCCCTTCCACACCCTCCAACCTCCCTCCCAGCATCCATTTTCGATTCATTCTGAAGCTGCATGCTTAGTGAGAGGAGGGAAAGTTTAGCTGCTGCTGATTAGATAGGGAAATTGATAGCTAGGCTAGGGTATTCAGTGTCCACTACAATCCTGAAGGACTCATCTGATCTCTGCTGTAAGGACAGCACCCCAAAAAGCCCTTTTTAGGGCTATAACAACAGGCTGCTTTTTTTTTTTTTTTTTTTTTTTCCTGTGTAATGTAATTGCAGGGGCCTGCCTGCCAGCTTCTGTGTGAGGTTCACATTGGATACTGTGCCTACTTGCCCAGTGCCACCACTCATATCTGTTTTAACAATTGGTTAAGCTTTAGATTTAAAATAAATAATTTGTTTTTACTGTAATAGAAGAGCAGTTGCCTGCCTGCCAGCTTCTGTGTCAGGTTGGATGTCTTGACCATTTGCACAGTCAGTGCCACCACTCATATCTGTTTTAACAATTGGTTAAGCTTTAGATTTTAAATAAATAATTTGTTTTCACTGTGATATAAGAGCAGTTGCCTGCCTGCCAGCTTCTGTGTCAGGTTGGATGCCTTGCCCATTTGCACAGTCAGTGCCACCACTCATATCTGTTTTAACAATTGGTTAAGCTTTAGATTTTAAATAAATAATTTGTTTTCACTGTAATAGAAGAGCAGTTGCCTGCCTGCCAGCTTCTGTGTCAGGTTGGATGCCTTGCCCATTTGCACAGTCAGTGCCACCACTCATATCTGTTTTAACACTTGGTTAAGCTTTAGATTTTAAATTAATAATTTGTTTTCACTGTAATAGAAGAGCAGTTGCCTGCCTGCCAGCTTCTGTGTCAGGTTGGATGCCTTGCCCATTTGCACAGTCAGTGCCACCACTCATATCTGTTTTAACAATTGGTTAAGCTTTAGATTTTAAATAAATAATTTGTTTTCACTGTAATAGAAGAGCAGTTGCCTGCCTGCCAGCTTCTGTGTCAGGTTGGATGCCTTGCCCATTTGCACAGTCAGTGCCACCACTCATATCTGTTTTAACAATAGCTTAAGCTTTAGATTTTAAAGAGGACAGGTGTCAATGTTAGGTGATTTCTGCCCTTTATGGATTAAAAGCAGACTCTGCATCAACTGTGTAATTTTCAATGGGAGTTTTGCCATGGATCCCCCTCCGGCATGCCACAGTCCAGGTGTTAGTCCTCTTGAAACAACTTTTCCATCACTTTTGTGGCCAGAAAGAGTCCCTGTTGGTTTTAAAATTCGCCTGCCCATTGAAGTCAATGGCGGTTCGCGCGGTTCGCCGGTTCGCGAACATTTGAGGAAGTTCGCCGTTCGCGAACCGAAAATTTCGGGTTCGCGACAACACTAGCAATGAGTATAGGAGGTGGTATAACAGGAGTAGTTGTCATTTTGCTATCTGAGCTGTACAAGATGGGGAGCACTATTAGGTACAGTAAGTGCTCACAAATATATACGTAGTAACTGATCATGCTCATCTAGGGCAATGCCAGACAAACTCAGTGAAGTAAGTATATGCATTGCCCCTAACCAAGGGGGAAAGAGGGATAGTCTGGAGTGCCGAAGGTTGCCTATCCCTGATCTAGCACATGCATCTTCCAGGGTTGATAAAAGGCTAACATAGAGATGAAATGATGGTAAGATCAACTGAAAGCCACAGGTCATGGGTCAAATGTAAACCTCTAGTGCTTTTTTTTTGTAAGGTAGAATAGTAATATGATGGTCACTCTCCTTTAATACCATAATGGTGCCAACAGAGACATACTAATGGTTAGAAGATTAATAAAACACATTTTAATATAACTTGAAATCTATATTTTAGCTGAAATGAATTATCTTTAAGTAAGAATATAACTCCTAAGTATGTTTTCCGTACACTGATTAGTCACAACATTAAAACTATCGACCCTCCTCATGCTGCCAAAACAAATCATGGAGTTCACAAGACCTCTGAATGTTTCCTGTAGTATTTGGCACTAAAACATTAGCAGCACCTCTATTAAGTCTTGCAAATTGTGATCTGGGGCCTCCATGGATCAGATTTGTTATTCCAGCACACCCCAGAGATGCACAATTGGATTGAGATCTCTGGAATTTGGAGGCAACACCTTAAACTCTTTGTCATATTCCTCAAACCATTCCTTAACACTTTTTGTAGTGTGGCAAGTTGCATTATCCTGTTGAAAGAGGCCACTGCAATCAGGGAACACCATTGCCATGAAGTGGTGTACGTAGACTGCAACAATCTCTAGGTGGGTGGTACGTGTCAAAGTAACATCCACATGAATGCCAGATCCAAGGTTTCCCAGCAGAACATTTCCCAGAGCATAATACTGCCTTTACCAGTCTATCAGTCTCTTTCGCAGGTAACTGATGAACACGCACCTGGCCATCTATCTAAAAGAACATGTGTGTGTCATCAGACAAGGCAACCTTCTTCCATTGCTTTATGGTCCAGTTCTGATGCTCATGTCCGCTTTGTTCGGGGGTCCCAGTGCGAACACCATGTAAGGGATTATCTTAATTTTCAGGGTATGAACGCTTCCCCTGTTCGGTAGTTCCCATCTCCTGAACGTTGTTCGCAAAGTTGGTTGGGAAGTAAAACAGGCAGCAGTCTAATCTTTATCAGGTAAAGTCAAATAGGTCTGGTATGCCTAGTGCAACACACAGGGATGAGGGAGTCTGACTTGAAGTGAAGAGCTCAAAAACTGGATATAGGCAGAAATTTCACCAAAAACTGTCTGAAATGTGAAGTATTGTGATTAACACTGTAAATCCCGTGTCATGGATCCAGGAGCTAGTTCACTTAAAAAAGGCTTTGTTAAAATTCAGGATGAAAAAACATAAAATTTGTATATATGGTGTGTATACCTTTAAATCTGTTACGAACAGGATAAAATTAGGTATACGCCAAATACTTCTAGCAAACAGGAAATTAAAATCACCTTCAAGTATAGGAGACTGTTTCCTATGATGTGAGAAATCAGTGTAACACTGATGCGAGATGGCACAAAAATATATATATAGGGTGTCTGTATCTTTAAATTTATGATCCTTGAATAAATAGAGTATATATCAAATGATGTACTTTGGAGTACAGATATATATATATTATAAGGTAAAAATATAATGTAAATGACTGTATTTCATAAAATTGATACAATTCAATAAAGTCCAATGAATTCCAGATAAAGTTTAAAAATACTTCAAAATTTATTAGAAAAAAGGCGCCTATATCAGGGCATTCAAAGTGGTGAAATAAAAATATATAAAAACTGCATAAAAATGAATAAATATAAGTCAGGGACGTATTGCAAGATTGTTACCAGCACATCTGTGTAGGTTGTTCCGTTTTCATAGTGAGGACCGATTAGGATGGATATGGATAGTATGTTGCTCTCTCTGCCGGCTGTTTGTGAGGTTGGCGTGCGTCCCAGACCTCACTCTGGATGATGCACGCTGTTGGCCGGCGGGTCCCCCAGATCTCGGAACACTCTACGTTGGATGGAAGAATACTGCAGCTGGATTTTTGATCTGCGTCCGTACCCTGCTTGTATCCTTGTGGTCTAACGCGTTTCGTGGGTGTCAGCCCCACTTCCTCAGAGACGTGATGAGGATTCTTCAGTACACCATGATTTTTATATAGTTCTAATTGGTGTTGATTACATTGATTGTCATTTTGCTTTACCAATTATGACTTTGCATTTCAGCTAGTGCTTAGTAAACATACTGTTAAAATCTGAATTTTAAACATGAATTTTAAACATGAATTTTAAACATATGTTTGTGGTGTACACAATTATTTCGACTTTTATGTGCAGCTAATAAACACAAATAGTGGAAAACATTGGAAATATCATAAAGGGTATCAGAAACATCGGAAGTATATTAAGAGTACATTTGGAGTGCATTGGAAGAAAATATAGTGAAAATGTAATACAATAAAAATACATATATAAAAAAGCATATATAAAAAAGCATCGGAGATTTATTAAAAAAAGGGATCGGAGATGTGTTAAAAATACTAAAAAGAGCATATATATTTAGAAAGTATCTTAATAACGGACCATGTATGGTGAATAATAATAATAATAATGTTACGGTACCACCTTCCGAGCTCCAGACACAGTCGTTAGTCACTTGTATTCCCGGTTCCCCCAATAACGAGACCAAGCTCCATTATGAGGGTAAAACATGAACTGAGGACTGGATCAGCCAGCCTGCCTTTTATTTGCATTTCACACACACAGGCCACACCCAAAGGGGGGCATAAAATAACCACTGGCATCGATGGTACATCCCACACATTCCCTCCCCTTGGTGTGACACATAATCCTATTATACATACAGTTTGAAATATACTTTTATACAACTTTCATAACTTCAAATCCATCCATCATGTTCACCTAAGAGACACATATTCAGATTCAGCATACTTAAAACATAAACATTCTCAAAAATCACATCAATCCCTTCAGTGAATAAAAAGTTACGCGAAAGTCCGTTTATGACCGACCGCAGGTACCTTTTCTTGCCCAAAATAGTTCCCTGGATTCGGGCTGTGCGGTCGGTCACTTGCTGGCCTAAAAATGGCTAAGTCCCGTTCGAGGTGGGTCGGTACTTCGACTTTTCGTTGAACTGTCGAAGTATCGTCGATAGTACGGGTCGGCGGATTCGAAGTTAAAATGGCCGCCGCCACGTGGTCCTTTGTCCGATGTCGGCCACCTCGAGGACTTTGGTAGCTTGGGCGTTTCATTAGTTTCCGCTGTACTTGAAATGTCATTTGTACAAAGTCACAACCCTTCGCATAATCTCTCAGGGACCATAAGTACTGGTCAAATCAGACGAACCCAAATAGGTTTAGTCCCGACGGATGGGTCTGTCACATGGCTCCCTCCTTGTGGAACACTCCGGCAGACCCGGCTTGACCCTGTGGCGGGTCAACTTGGGGATGACCGGACTTAGGGAGAATAGGGACGTCTGTTTGCCGGGATAACCCATCCGCATTCCCATTCTGCTTACCGGGCCGGTAGCTGATAGTGAAATTGTAAGGCTGCAATGCCAAACTCCACCTCAGCAGTCTGCCATTGTCCCCGGAGACCCGGTTAAGCCAGACAAGGGGGTTGTGGTCTGTTACGAGAGAAAATTCTTGTCCGTATAGGTAAGGGCTCAGTTTCTTCAGTGCCCAGACCAGGGCTAAACACTCTTTCTCTACTGCCGCATAACTCACTTCTCGAGGTAGTAACTTTCTGCTGAGATATGCGACAGGGTGCTCTCCTCCATCCTCCCCGACCTGGCTCAGCACAGCCCCCAGTCCATACATGGAAGCGTCTGTGTGGACAAGAAAACGTTTGTTAGGGACTGGGGCAGCCAGGACAGGGGCATTCACAAGAGCCTGCTTCAGGGCCCGAAACGCGGCTTCACAAGCTGGAGACCACAGGACCTGCCTAGGTAAGTTCTTTTTAGTCAGGTCAGTCAGGGGCTTGGCAATCGTGCTGTAGTCGGGGACAAAACGTCGATAATACCCTGCTGTCCCTAGGAAAGCAAGCACTTGGGTCTTGGTGATAGGTGTGGGCCAGTTAGCTACCGCTTCCACCTTAGCAGGTTCGGGTCTCTGGCTCCCACAACCCACCCGGTGACCCAAGTACTGTACTTCTGCCATGCCTAAATGGCACTTGTCTGGTTTCAGAGTCAGGCCGGCGGCCCGAATCTTGTCCAGCACTACCCCTACGTGTACTAGGTGGTCTTCCCAAGACTCACTGTAGACCGCGATGTCGTCCAGGTAGGCACATGCAAATCCCTGGAAGCCATCGAGGAGCCTATCCACCATACGCTGGAAGGTAGCCGGAGCATTCTTCATCCCGAATGGCATAACCTTAAACTGGTATAGGCCAAACGGGGTGACGAATGCCGACTTGGGGATAGCATCCTCGGCCAGGGGGATCTGCCAGTACCCTTTACATAGGTCAATGGTGGTCAGATAGCGCCCCCTGGCAATGCGGTCTAGTAACTCGTCTATCCGGGGCATCGGGTAGGCGTCAGTGGTAGTCCGCTCGTTGAGCCGCCTGTAATCCACACAGAACCGGGTGGTCCCATCCTTCTTGGGTACTAGGACTACGGGCGACGCCCACGGACTATCTGAGTGCTCAATAACCCCCAGCCGGGTCATCTCCTGTATCTCCTTCCGCATTCCTTCTCGGACTGCTTCCGGGATACGGTATGGGGGTTGTCGTAGGGGGTTCTGTCCGGGTGTCTCGACTTTGTGTATAGCTAGATTGGTGTACCCGGGTTCTTGGGAGAACGTCGCCTGCTTCTCCCACAGAAGCTGTCTGGCCTGGGTTTTCTCGGCCGGGCTTAGTCGGTCACCTAACTGTACGAGGCTAGTAAGGTCGGTCTGGGGATCCCTTTCTAACAGGTCAGGTAAAGGTAAGTTCTCTGGGTCGTCAGTAGCTGGGGCACAAACTGCTGCAACATCCTCGGGTCGTTCCTGATACTCCTTGAGCATGTTCACATGAAAGGATCGTTGTACCCTTTCATCCGAACAGCTGGCTATAAGATAGGTAGTATCACATACCTGAGCTAACACCTTGTACGGGCCCTGCCAAGATGCTTGCATCTTGTTTGCCTTCACAGGTTTGAGCACTAGGACCTTCTGCCCAACCTGGAAGACCCGCTGTCGAGCGCCCCGATCGTACCATCGCTTCTGTCTCCCCTGGGCCGCCCGGAGATTTTCCCTTACCATCAGGGATAGTTTCTCCATGCGGTCCCGGAGTTCCAGAACATATGGTACTATGGGGGTCCCTTCTTGCTCCGTCTCCCCCTCCCAGTGTCCTCTAATGAGATCTAGGGGTCCACGAACCCTTCTCCCATAGAGTAACTCAAAGGGGGAGAACCCAGTTGATTCCTGGGGCACCTCTCTGTATGCAAATAGCAGATGAGGCAGGAATCGCTCCCAGTCTCGGCAAGAGTCAGTAAAGGTCCTCAGCATCTGTTTGAGGGTACCATTAAATCGCTCGCAGAGACCGTTAGTCTGTGGATGATAGGGTGAACTAAGTAGCGGGTTGATGCCGCACACCTTCCACAGCTGCTGGGTGAGCACAGCGGTAAATTGGGTTCCCTGATCAGAGAGGATCTCCTGAGGGAACCCGACCCTAGTAAAGACCTTAACCAGGGCATCAGCAACCGTCTCTGCCTCTATATTAGACAGCGCTACTGCTTCTGGGTAACGGGTGGCGTAGTCTACCACAGTAAGAATATATTTCTTACCGGATGGACTAGCCCTGGCCAGTGGACCCACAATGTCAACGGCTATGCGGGAAAAGGGCTCTCCAATGATAGGCATCGGCTGTAGCCTAGCTTTTGGATGATCTCCCCGCTTACCTACCCGTTGACAAGTGTCGCACGTGCTACAATACATCCGCACATCTCGGTTAAAATTGGGCCAGAAAAAGTTTTGGGTGATTCTATGAGCTGTGCGGTGGGAACCTAGATGACCTGCTAACGGCACGTCATGCCCAATCCGCAGAATCTCCTGCCGATACTTTGCAGGTACTACTAGTTGTCGTTTCTGCGGAGGGGCATTCGGTTTCGGGGAAGGTTTCGGGATCCTGTACAGCCTATCCCCCACCCACTCGTAGTGTTCCCCACCTACTCCTTCTTCCCCAGCGTCGGCCCTGGCTCTGTACTTGGCTAACGTCGGGTCCTCCCTAGTTTCCTTCCCGTACATTTCTGGGGTATCCCAGCCGAACGGGGCCTGGTCTAAGGTACAAGTCGGGGTAGAGAGTCTTACCTGGGTCTCAACAGCAGGTGGGCCGGCCTCAGTGGCACGGGTCTGGGCACGGGTCGTAACAGCGTCCACTGCAGCGGGGCCCATGGGAGCAAAGGCCGAAACCAGGGGGGCCAAGTCGTTGCCAAGAAGAACATCAGCGGGTAAATCCTTAATGACCCCCACATTCACGTGTCTAGCGCCCACTCCCCAATCCAAATGTACCCGGGCCACGGGTAGACGAAATACTGCACCCCCGGCTACTCGTACTGCCACGGTATCCCCGGTATGTTGAGCTTCGGACACTAGGTGCTTTTGGAGCAAAGTCAGGGTTGCACCAGTGTCTCGTAGCCCACTGGCTTCCTTTCCGTTGACCTTTACACTCTGTCTGTGGTGTTGTCGATTGTCCTGGTGGGCAGCCTGAACAGGGTCCGCCTCATGTAATATGCCCCAGCATTCCTCTTCCTCTACACAGTGGACTGCTGGGAGAGGTGCTGGGGAAGGGGCCCCCGTGGGTTTCCTCCAGGACTGGTTCCTGTTGGCACGGTTCATCGGGCACTCCTGTCGCCGGTGCCCTAGCTGATTGCACAGGAAGCACCGAAGGGGTTCAGAGTACTCTCGGGCGTTAAACCGGGGTGGACGTTGGTACTGGGCAGCCGGAGGGGGTGCGGATGGTCTGTTTATGGGAGGCTGATACGTGGCAGCGGCTGGTTGGTATTCCGCTCGGGCTGTGGCCTTGGTGATGGAATTGTCCAGTCTGCGAGCGTCAGTGTACTCATCGGCCAAGCGAGCCGCCTCGTGTAGAGTGGAAGGCTTACGGTCTCGTACCCACTCTCTGACCCCTGTCGGCAATTTGTCGAAACAATGTTCCAATAAAAACATCTGCAGCACCTCTTCTCCCGACACCGCCTGGCATCCTGCCATCCAGTGGGCGGCTGTGCGATGTACCTTGCAGGCCCATTCCACGTATGAGTCCCCAGTGGTCTTTGCAGTGTCCCGGAACCTCCTCCGGTATGCCTCGGGTGTAACGGCATACCGGGCAAGTAAAGCTTCCCGGACGGTAACATAATCCCCGATCTCCTCATCCGGAATAGCCCGAAAAGCGTCGTTGGCCCGGCCGGATAACTTGCCGGACAGTATAGCAACCCAGTCTGCCGGGGGTACCTTGTGCAGAGCACATTGCCGCTCAAAATCCGCAAGGTACCCGTCAATCTCTCCTTCGGTCTCACTGAAGGCTTTGAAGGCCGCAAATGGCACTTTCTGTTTGTCCCCCGGGTTTGCTGTGACTGGGGCCGCTGCAGTACCGTTTTGGCGTAGCAGGCTGGCCTCCACAGCGGCTTGAACCTGGGTGATGATCTCTGCGGAGGGGTTGGGGCCATAATGGGCCAGCCGAATTCTTACCGCCCGGTCAAATCTTGCCTCCTCGGGGGTTCTGTCGTCTGGGCTGGGTCCATTGGCTCCCTCTGCCGCTGGTACTCCATCCATTTCCAGCAATAAAGCAATAATGTCCCTCTTCTTGAGGTTACTGGCCTGTCCGCCCCTTTGTTCCAATAAGTCTTTTAAGGTAGCTCTTCTCAGGTTTTGGTATTGTAGTTCCATTTTATTCTTGGTCGTAGCGGTTTCTTTGGGCGTTGAAGATCATCCCGTCGCTTGCCACCAGTTGTTACGGTACCACCTTCCGAGCTCCAGACACAGTCGTTAGTCACTTGTATTCCCGGTTCCCCCAATAACGAGACCAAGCTCCATTATGAGGGTAAAACATGAACTGAGGACTGGATCAGCCAGCCTGCCTTTTATTTGCATTTCACACACACAGGCCACACCCAAAGGGGGGCATAAAATAACCACTGGCATCGATGGTACATCCCACACATTCCCTCCCCTTGGTGTGACACATAATCCTATTATACATACAGTTTGAAATATACTTTTATACAACTTTCATAACTTCAAATCCATCCATCATGTTCACCTAAGAGACACATATTCAGATTCAGCATACTTAAAACATAAACATTCTCAAAAATCACATCAATCCCTTCAGTGAATAAAAAGTTACGCGAAAGTCCGTTTATGACCGACCGCAGGTACCTTTTCTTGCCCAAAATAGTTCCCTGGATTCGGGCTGTGCGGTCGGTCACTTGCTGGCCTAAAAATGGCTAAGTCCCGTTCGAGGTGGGTCGGTACTTCGACTTTTCGTTGAACTGTCGAAGTATCGTCGATAGTACGGGTCGGCGGATTCGAAGTTAAAATGGCCGCCGCCACGTGGTCCTTTGTCCGATGTCGGCCACCTCGAGGACTTTGGTAGCTTGGGCGTTTCATTAGTTTCCGCTGTACTTGAAATGTCATTTGTACAAAGTCACAACCCTTCGCATAATCTCTCAGGGACCATAAGTACTGGTCAAATCAGACGAACCCAAATAGGTTTAGTCCCGACGGATGGGTCTGTCACAAATAATAAAACTGTATATAATTGAACCCCAAAATTAGAAAGGGTTACGTAATCGTGGTATAGAATTCACATAGAATGAATAATAGACAATGCATAATAGATGATACATAAATAGATAAACAGATAGATAAACGGATAGATGAATAATTGCTGTGATATCCTAAAGGGATATACTTGTGTGAAAACAGAGTGCACTAGGTAAGTATATGGACTATATGAAATCTGATACAGTTCTAGTATCGAGAGTGATAGTGCACAGTTATGACTGTATTCAGTTGTTTAGACAGAGCTATGGGATTAATAGTGGACTGTGTCAAATTGGGTTTGTTTGCTAGTGTCGAAAGTGCGCAATCGTTACATTCTATTACTAATTGTAACATACAGTTAGGGCTTGAAATGAAAAATAGGAAAAACTCATGTATATATATTTTTAAACTTTTTAAACTTTATCTGGAATTCATTGGACTTTATTGAATTGTATCAATTTTATGAAATACAGTCATTTACATTATATTTTTACCTTATAATATATATATATCTGTACTCCAAAGTACATCATTTGATATATACTCTATTTATTCAAGGATCATAAATTTAAAGATACAGACACCCTATATATATATTTTTGTGCCATCTCGCATCAGTGTTACACTGATTTCTCACATCATAGGAAACAGTCTCCTATACTTGAAGGTGATTTTAATTTCCTGTTTGCTAGAAGTATTTGGCGTATACCTAATTTTATCCTGTTCGTAACAGATTTAAAGGTATACACACCATATATACAAATTTTATGTTTTTTCATCCTGAATTTTAACAAAGCCTTTTTTAAGTGAACTAGCTCCTGGATCCATGACACGGGATTTACAGTGTTAATCACAATACTTCACTAATCTTTATCAGGGTTTGTGTGGGTGCCTACCCAAAAAGAGTTCCAGGCACTTGACCACCGAGTGCCACTGCCCACGTTTGGGTGACAAACTCTTTTGTCAACCACGAGCATTTGGTTATGCAGAATGGCGGCCACCTAGGGGAAGCATTCATTAATTACTTACCTTGCAGTTTCGCACTTAAGTTACTAGGTGAGAATATTCTAATGAGGTACCAGGATGGTCTTTGTTCAGAAAAAATATAAAACACACAAATCTATATGTATTTGACAGTAGATTCAGTCACAACAGTAGTTCTTCTGTGGGATTGAACCAGATGGACTTGCCTTTGCTCCCCATGTACATAAATAAACCTTGATGTCGGTTCACTGGTTGTCCTTCCTTAAACCACTTTTGGTAAGTATTGATCACTGCATACTGTGAATACACCACAAGACCTGCAGCTTTGGAGATGCTCTGACCCAGTCGTCCTGCCATCACTATTTGACCCTTGTCAAAGCCACTGAGATCTTATTACTTGCTCATTTTTCCTGCTACCAATACATGGAATTCAAGAACTTACTGTTCACTTGATGCCCAATATATCCTATCTCTTTACAGGTGCCATTGAAATGAAATATTATTTACATCACTTGTCAATGATGTTAATGTTGTCACTGATGAGTGTATGCATGTTGTGCAATCTGTCTTTTTACTCATGTCAAACATCATCAGTCCTAGCTCTGCAACCTCCCTCTACTGCTCCACACTCTCCTCTGAACTAGGTATTTCACACTAAGCTGACCCGTTACCTCCCAACATGCTCCAGAGCTACTGAATGCTGCTTATTCTGCATCTAACTTCCTCAAACTATAAATTTATGCTACCATCCTACAGTTTGGTTCTTTCCTCCCAAACGTCTCATTTACACTGTTAACTCTCTTCTTCACCCCATTGTTTGACTGCTAAACAACATTGCACCTCACTTCACTAAAAAGATGTCCGCAATCAGATCTCTAATCTCTCTCCTACCCCATACAATACTTTTCCCAACCCTGCACCAACATCTGTTTTTACTCACACCTGCTATGCCAGCAGAGGTTTCTGCTCTGTTTCGGTCCTCTAGCCCCACTACTTGTTCCCTCAAACATGTTACCTCTTATCTCACTTGTGCTTTGTCTTATTTTCTTGCTCTGCCCCTCACTGAAATATTCAATCTATCCCTCTCATCTGACATATTTCCTTCGCCCTTCAAACATGCAATCATAATCCCTATTCTAAAAAAGACCAAGCTTGATGCTTACTTCCAACTACTGCCTTGTCTCACTACTATCATTTGCCTTCAAGATTCTCAAGAGATTAAGAGATTGTGTAAGCTAGATTGATCGGCTTCCTTGAATCCAACTCTCTGCTTGTCCTGCTTCAGTCCAAATTCCATGCTTGTCACTCTGTCAAAACTGCCCTGACCAAAGTATCCAATGATTTAATTGCTTCTAAATCCAATCGTCACTCTCCTAATTCTCCTTGATCTTTCTGTTGCCATTGACACTGTTGATCATCAGCAACGTCTTCTCATCCTCCGTATACGAGACTCTACTCTTTCCTGATTTTCCACCTACCTTTCCCAGCACTTTTTCATTATTTCTTTTTCTGGCTCTACCTCTTCTCTGCAACCCCTCTCCATTGGAACATTTCAAGGTTTTATCCTTGGCCCCATTGTGTTCTTGAACTATACTGCATCTCTTGGTAAATTCATCACCTCTTTTTGCTTCCAATACCATTTCTATGTGGATGACATGTAAATTCACCTGTCCTCTCCTAATCTCTTGCCATCCCTCCTGACTTGTGTCTCTGACTCTCTCCCTTCTATTTCCAACTGGATGGCTGCTCATATTTTTCAACTTAATCTGTCCAAAACAGAGCTTCTACTCTTTTGTCCCTCAAGTGTTGCTATTCCTGGGTCTATCTCCCTCCAAGTTAATGGCACTATCATCAGCTTTACCTCAGAAGCTTGCTGCCTAGGTGTTCTCTTTGTCTCCAACCTCTCCTTCACCACTCAAGTCCAGTCACTTGCCAAATCACATTCTAGCTTGCATCCATCTCTGTCTAATGCTGGATGCAGCAGGGTGCTGGTCAATGCCACTACTATCTCTCTCCTTGATTACTGCAATTACAGTCTATAATGAATGTGGTGGTGGGTTCATCTTCTTGTCTACCTGTACCTCCCATGCCCCTCCCCCTGCACTGGCTTCTCCTAAGATATAGGGCTCAATTTAAAATACATGTACTTGCTTACAAATCTTTATAGTACACTGCCCTTACCTACCTATTCTCACTAATACATAATTATTTCCCATCCAGGCTTCTATGCTCTGCCGGAGATCTGCATCTATTCTCTGTTCGTACTCGCATCTCTGACAACCACCTACAAGACATCTCTATGGTTGTGCCATTCCTATGGAACTCCCTTCCCTGCCTCTCACCCAGTCTCAGTTCCTTCAAAAGATCATTAAAAACTCACTTATTTTATAAAGCATATCAAATAAACTGTTAATAGAGATCCCTCCCAGCATCTTGGTAACATACCCTACTTCCTCACCTGCAAATGTCATCCAATAAACTAACCCTTCAAGGTAAACTATTCTAGTAACAAACATTTTTCCATACATGAAATACATCCTACCTTTGCCTCTTATGCCACTTTACTCCACTCTCTATAGAAATTAAGCTTGTTGGAACTGAACCCTCAATGCCCTCTGTCTACATGTCTGTTAATACACCTATTGTGCAGCACTATGGAATTTGGTTGCACTTTATAAAAATAATAATAATTTGTATCAAAAGCTAAGGAGATGTGTTTATCAGGATCTCCTGGATATTAAAAATCCAAATTACTCTTAGCCCAATTAAAAAATATCACATATGACTGCAGCAATCAATTATTTTGTATATTGTTTTTAATATCTATACCTTTTATCATCAGCTGCACACAGGAGTTAAATTTTTTAAGTAAGATACTATCAATACATTCAAAGGCCTGTGATAATAACCATTTATATAGATTTGCTGACTTAACCAATCAAAACTCTCACCATAAAGATGGTGAAATGTATCTTAAACATTTATGATCTTGTCCAAATTATGCTCTACCCACTTAGACGGATCTGCTCTATAATCATAACACTCTTTGCCTCCCATCACAGACACCTTATCAGGGAGTACTATGGATAAGGCATCTCACACTACCTTCAGATCAGTTACATACATACTTTTGGTGAATTTTTTTTTATAACCGTCGCACAAAAAAATTTAAAAAAATCGAGCGCAAAAAAAATTAATCCTTCTTCACCCTTCGAGGGCATGCCGCATAAAGCCTTGTAAAGCCTTATAAAGCCTTGCCACGCCCTGCAATTAGGCTTAGAACACTCTGATTGGTTGGTTTAAGCCAATCAGAGTGCTCTGTGTCATTTTACACAGCGTGGGAAAATTCCAAAGAACTTTCCCACGCTGTGTAAAATGACACAGAGCACTCTGATTGGGTGGATTTCAAGCCACCCAATCAGAGTGCTCTGTGTCATTTTACACAGCGTGGGAAAGTTCTGTGGAATTTTCCCACGCTGTGTAATTTGACTCATAACACTCTGATTGGTGGATTAAGTAACCAATCAGAGAGTTATGAGTCAAATTACACAGCGTGGGAGAATTCCACAGAACTTTCCCATGCTGTGTAAAATGACACAGAGCACTCTGATTGGCTTAAACCAACCAATCAGAGTGTTCTAAGCGTAATTGCAGGGACCGCCATGCGGAACTCAGTACATGGTGTGCCCTCGAAGGGTGAATAAGGATTAAAAAAAATTGCGCTCGTTGGGGCGGCCTTGGGGGGCCCTGAGGTGGCCGGCTCCTGGGCCCCCAGGAGAAGAGGCTGGCCCAGTGGGTACATACCCCGGTATGTACGCCACTGAGTGAGAGTGTGTATGTCTGTTAGTGAATATGTATGTCTGTCAGTTTATGTATGCATATCTATCACTGAGAGTGTGTATCTGGCAGTCACTGTGTATGTCTGTCAGAGAATGTGTGTGTGACACTGAGTTTACATGTGTCTGTCAGTGAGTGTGTTTGTGTGTTTGTCAGTGTGTGTCTGTCAGTGAGTTTATGTGTGTCACAGTGTGTGTGTGTCTGACACTAAGTGAGTGTGCGTCTGTCAGTGAGTGTGTATGTGTCTTGTCAGTGAGTGTGTATATGTATCTGTCAGTGAATGCGTGTCTGTCAGTTAGTGTGTGTGTGTGTGTCTATCGGTGAATGTGTATGTGTGTCTGTCAGTGAGTGTGCATGTGTTTCTGTCATTGAATGTGTGTGTCGGTTAGTGTATCTGTTGGTGGATGTGCGTGTCTGTCTGTGAATGTGAGTGTGTGTCTGTCAGTGAGTGTGTATGTTTCAGTGAAAGTGAGTGACAATGATTGTGTATGTCAGTGAGTGTATGTCAGTGTATAATGAGAAAAAACAAGTGGGAAGCTTATTCTGTGTCGACAAAATCAAGGACAGTCACTTGGGGGTAACCTTTGAGGAAAATAGTAATTTTGACAGAGAGAAAACGTGATCTGTCCCAATAGTGCAGAAAGTATCGTAGGAATAAATTAAAAATTAACCTTTATTGGAATGAGAATAAAAAATAGGTATAACCTAAAAATGAGGGGAAAGGGAAAAGGCAATTTGAAAGCGATTCGCCTAAAATTCTATATACGAAACAATAATCTCAGTGGTAAAGATAATCAGGCAAAGACCACTACGCATAATATATAGAGACACTGGTGTCTAAATAGCTATTAACATAATGTTTAGTTGACACGCAATTGTAACAATGTGTCAGAGTTCCTGAATAGGAAGTAATAGAGCAGTTTAGCAATCTATAACAATAAAGGGAACAGCTACTATCACCTGTTAACAGAACACTGAAAAATAACGAACCCTTGGTAAAGGGGGGGAATGTTGCCTAAATGTTGAGTAGACAAATAGGCAGTGTCCTCCAGTAATTGGTAGAGCAACAGTATTTCTCTATATAAGATAAAATGAATATAGCAAACGTTCAAGATCGAGGAGCAGTGATAGGGTTAAAGAAAAGTAAATGTAAATAAAAAAGGAAGGAACGGCAGCATATGGATTAGGAAGCCATATAGAACAATATAGAGAATATAGGTATGTAGGGAGAGCAACACTCGCAGAGTGCAAATATATGCTGAATAGGCCCTATGGAAAAGTTGCTTTCGAGGGCACCTAAAAGTCTGTAAAGTTTTAAATTGTCAATAGTAGCGTCCTAATTACTGCCATTAAAATTCCCTGAGTCATATGGCGTCCTTGGTTACCAGAGCGAGAAATAATCAACTATTCATAAATAATTTGCGGCTGATTTAAGATACAATTAGGATGTGTTCAAAGGGATTAAAAGTAACAGAATACAATAATGGTCCTGTCACCTAAATTTATTATTCCAATAAAGGTTAATTTTTAATTTATTCCTACCATACTTTCTGCACTATTGGGACAGATCACGTTCTCTCTCTCTCAAAATGATGTCAGTGTATGCATCAGTGAAGGCGTGTGTCTGTCAGGCGAAGAGCGTGTTGGTTTTTAACAGAAAGTAAAATTTAGAAGGGAGAAGGTGGTGGTGGTGGGGGGGGGGGATGGGGATTGCCTGAGTTTTGACAGGCCTAGGGCAGCACAAAACCAGAATACACCACTGGGACTACACCCCCTCTGATGCTTTGCCAGCAGTATGACTGTAAGGGTATTATGGGGGATGTAGACAACAACATCTGGAGTGCTGATAATTACTTACCACTGTTATAAGCAATGCTTGCACCATTATGTTTTTTTCCATTTGGGTTTGCTGATACAGATGTTCCCAGAGTAGTAAGGCATGCGCTATACCAAGTTCTGTTTCAGGTTATTGTGGCCAGAATGCTTTTGATGCATTGTTCATTAGTGTTTTATGGTGGATAAGGAGCCATAATGGGGTTTAATACCGGCCAATACCCCTAAAATGCAGACCAGGTAAACTGGGAGGTTGCTGACCCACCAGTACATGTTGCTTTCCCTTTCTGTAGCTCCAGTGTCATTGTGGAAATAGCCTGGGCCATTGTTTGGTTTTTGTACAGTTTTTATCCTTCAAATGCACAGACAATGGAGTGAAGGTAAAAAGAAACCCATTTTTGGGATCTTCACTCAGTTCTTTGACGAGTGAGGCTAGAGTGAGAGTGGTATACACTTGTATTGCACAGTTATGCTTTTGGTGACAGACACGTTATTCCATTAAAAGTTGCTGCATATTTTCAATTGATAGGGAAATGCATTGCAGTATTTAGCTTGCATAAAAATACCCAGTGGGCGGAATATGGAAATGTCAACCATACACATTCTCGAAAGCACTCACATGTGTAGTTAATATATCACATGCAAAAATGTAAGAAAACAAAATAGTCAATGGTATAAAATGTAAACACTTTGGGCTAATATACTAACAACAAGTAATAATAAATTGCAAAATGTTGGTTTAAATAGCCAACATAAAAGTCTCTGCTATAAAAATTGGACCCATAAACTTGTATATTTCAGTATTATTAGGAATATATTTCTAATCTTGTAGTTTTGGTCTAAAAACTCTGACACTTCCCCAGAACAACAAATCCCAAAATTATTTAAATTTAATGGACAACTAAAGAATTATAGGTGTCACTAGCGTACTGAGATGGGGGAAAGGGAGAGTAGTATGTCCCAGGAAACATTAAGGAGAGGGTTGCACACTGTAAAACAGAGAGCAGTCTAGTGAAATTGCAGCAGTGGGTATTCACACTCCGCTGCTCAATCTGTTAGTGAAGTTTATGCACTCAGGAAGCAGTAAGTGGATGGGTGCGAAATTAAAGTCATATCCTTGCTCCCTCTGCATTGCTGCTTGCTTGAATGAGAAACTGTGTAGAGAAGCATAATACCCTCTAGCACCATACCACTGAGCCAATCCTTGGGCGAACATAAGAGAATAGTGGGTTGGAAAAAGACAGACAGGAGTGAAGGCAAAGTGAAAATAGATGGTGGACAGAGAAAATGAAAAGGTTGGGGAGTTTTAAGACAGAGAATAGGGGTAGAGGGAGAGAATGTGAGGGTTGGGGTGAAAAGACAGAGTATAAGGGTGGACAAACAAAGAATGTGGGAGAGACACACTGGAAAAGAAGTAAGGTGGATAAACAGAATAAGTGATGGACACACAGAGAATGAGGAGATAGACTGACAAAATTAAGGGAAGACAAACAGAATGTGGGTGGACAAACTGAAAATAGGGAATACACAGAGATAGGGGGTGGCAGACTAAAAAATAAAGAATGTACATACAGAAAATGGGGAAGTGGACATACAAGGAATTGGAGTTTTGTGAGTGGAAAGAATGAAAATGGGGTAGATGTACAGAGAAAGTTGGTGGGCAAAATGGGCACAATAGTGGTTGGCTTTGGAACCTAGAGCTTTTGTGTATCATAACCACTACACTACATCATGGTGGATATGGTGATTGGAATGTCGATGGTGGGTGGAAATGTGCCCCGTGAGCAAAATACCTTAGGTATGCCTTTGATTAGAGTTGTAGACCAGACATTGAGGGACCAGAGTTTGAGATCTCTGGTCTAATTCTTGCAAATTGATTCTCATGCCAACTTGTCATCTAGTGAACACCAAATGTCATTGCTGATGTGCCACACGTACTTTGACCTAGAACAAATTACAGTAATGACAACAACAAATACGACCACTTTTTGGATGCACTGAAGTGTAAGCAGTGTGCACTGAAGTGTAAGTGACGTTTTGCTACTCTTTTAACACCTTAACCCCTTCAGGACCGGCCTGTTTTTGCGATGTTTGTACGTTAAGGACCAGAGCAGTTTTAACACTTTTGTGGTGTTTGTGTTTAGCTGTAATTTTCCGCTCTCTCATTTACGGTTCCCATACAAGTTATATATTGTTTTTTTCACGACAAGAAGGGCTTTCTTTACATACCAGTATATATATTATGTCATATATTGTATTTAAAAAAAATAATAAAATATGGTGAAAAATAAAAAAAAAAACATGTTTTTGGACTTTTACTTGAAAAATCTTTTACTTATCTACAAAAGCTAATGAAAAAAACTGCTAAATAGATTCAAAATTTTGTCCCGAGTTTAAAAACACCCAGTGTTTACATGCTTTATTGCTTTTTTTTGCAAGTTATAGGCCTATAAATACAAGTAGGAAATTGCTGTTTCAATATATATATATTTTAAATGTATCAATAGTGACATTGTTACACCGTTATCTGTCATAAATCCCCGAAACACACCTAACATGTACATATTTTTTAAAGTAGACAACCCAGGGTATTCAAAATGGGGTATGTCCAGTCTTTTTTAGTAGCCACCTAGTCACAAACACTGGCCAAAGTTAGCATTTATATTTGTTTGTGTGTTAAAAATGCAAAAAACGCTAACTTTGGCCGGTGTTTGTGACTAAGTGGCTACTAAAAAAAGCTGAACATACCCCATTTGCAATACCTTGGGTTGTCTTCTTTTGCAAATGGTATGCCATCATGGGGCTAATTCTCATTCCTTGGCTACCATACGCTCTCAAAGGCAACCTAACCAATCTGACAAATTTCAATTAAAAAAAAAAAGTAAAATCAAGCCTTATATTTGACCCTGTAACTTTCACAAACACTATAAAACCTCTACATGTGGGGTACTGTTATACTCAGGAGACTTCGCTGAACACAAATATTAGTGTATCAGAACAGTAAAATATATCACAGCAATAATATCCTCAGTGAAAGAGCTGTTTGTGTGTGAAAAATGCAAAAAACTTCACTTTCACTGACAATATCATCGCTGTGATATGTTTTACTGTTTTGAAACACTAATATTTGTGTTCAGCGAAGTCTCCCGAGTAAAACAGTACCCCCATGTACAGGATTTAGGGTGTCATAGAAAGTTACAGGGTTAAACACAGTGCTAGCAAATTAAATTATCTGGACTTTTGGCCTGGGTTGGCAGGCAGGTCCCTCAAATTGCAATCATTAAAATTACTTAATTAGGTAAAAATATTACATAAATATGCACGTAGAATTTTAATATATATACATATTTATATATTTGACGTCTACGTGTATATTTATGAAATTATTTATGTAATTATGTATGTGGACATATGTATATTTCGTATTATTTTTATTTATTTATTTATTACATTCTAAGTGTATTTTGATATAAATATATATATATCAATATCAAAATACTGTTAGAATAAAACTGAATATATATATATAATTTTTTTTTAATTATTAAAAATTATTTTTATTTTTTGTTATTTATTTTTATTAACATATTATTTGTATTTTATAATAATATATATATACCATATATAGTTATTATATATATTGTATATATTCGTGTGTAATTTAAATATAAGTGTATTTTTATAATTATATACGTATATATAAATATAAAAATACACTTAGTGTGACATTATATATATGATATATATACATATATTATATATAGGTATATATAGATATAATACATGTATATATATCATATATATATACACATATTATTTTTTTTTTACACAGATTTTTTTTTTACACTTTATTTTTGATTTTACAGATGCAGGGAGACTGCCTGTCAGCACAGACAGTCCCCCTGCAGGCAGATACACAGACCCCTATTGCGGTCATGTGATCGAGTGATCACATGGCCGTGGGGTCCTGATCTGCCGAGGGGGGACTGCCCGGGCAGACAGGCAACCCCCCTGGACCGGGAGGAGAGCTGATCGCCGCCGTGGGACCGACGGCGATCAGGTAAGTAGCCCAAAACCGTTATGACGGTTCAGGACCGTCAGCGGTCCAAACGCACGTTTTACCGCTGACGGTCCTGAACCGTCAGCGGTCCTTAAGGGGTTAAGGACACATGACATGTGTGACATGTCATGATTCCCTTTCATTCCAGAAGTTTGGTCCTTAAGGGGTTAAAATAATGTAAATTGTATTAGTATGCTCATGAAATTCAGTAATTAATCTTCAGTATTGTATTAGGTTTAATTTTAGTTACCAAAACTCCCCTGTGTAAATATTGCAGCCCTGGACCATCTGCTTCAAATTTCTCCTTGTAACTCATGGTGCTCAAAATTGCATAGCAACTTAGAAATGTCCTGATATATAGGGAAATACATTTCATCATAACACCTTACCATCCGGTGCACATGCGCTGCTTTTGATGATATCAGTGATTTATTTGAAACTATAAAATTTACACTCCAAGCATCATAAAGTCATATGCTTCCTTGCAGAAGCTATGTTGCAAGGAGGGCCCTTGCCCCTATCACCCTGCACATAATTGCTAATCTTTGGAGCAATTTGAAAAAGTCTCCATTAGTATAAGAGTGCTCCATTTATCTCTGAGGTCAGAGTAGAAAACCATATATCCTCTGCCCATCCAAATATTTGCATGGCATAGTCACACACATGCACACACTGTTCAAATTCCTTTTTCTCTTAACAGTCTCTGTGAGAAACACTCAAGCCATGATTGCACACAGTATTGTACTGCGCTGCTCTGTTCATAAAACTGTGAACGGAGTTGCTAATTATTTAGGAGGTTTACTCATCTGAAGAATGTAACAAGATCTGTATCCTGAACTACTTTTCACATGGAACTTTGTAAGACAAACGAAAAAACTTGCTGGATATCATTTGCAAAAAAAAAAAATGGAGTGCCATCTGGAAGTTTTGGGCAGCTATAGAGTAGGGAGTATAGAGGAAATGTATGTTGTCATTCAGTAAGAGTTATATCAAGTAATAGTGCCCACTAAGCTTTGGTTTGTCTGAATGGATTCATGCCAAACAAATGTATTTCAAGAGATTTGTTGTCCATGTTGCTTTTGGAAACATTTTGTACAAGCAATAATTTAATTTAAAAAAAAATGGTAAGGACAAACCAACATGACCAATGAGTGTACTGCAAAATAAACATATTTCTAAAAAAAAAAAGGCACATTTTCGAGTGCAGTAGTGATAGAGGGGAAAAGAGGAGGAGCAGAAGAAACTTTATATTTATATGTTATATATTTATTAAATACATATATATAATTTTTTTATTGCACCTTCTTGTTTTCCCTGTACTGATCACTTCTCACTTGAACTGCTGGATACAATTAATCATATTTTTTTTGGTGCTATGGATGGAATCATGAAATAAACAAAATGGTTTTGTCCATTGTCTGTTCCGTTTTCCCGAACGGGTCGCTGGCGAATAGTTCCTGGCGAACATAGCGTGTTCGCGTTCGCCACGGACGGCGCACATATGCGATGTTCGGTCCACCCCCTATTCGTTATCATTGAGTAAACTTTGACCCTGTACCTCACAGTCAGCAGACACATTCCAGCCAATCAGCAGCCGACCCTCCCTCCCAGACCCTCCCACCTCCTAGAATTTAGATTAATTCGGAAGCTGCATAAATTTTTTTGTGTTTATTATACATTATCCTCCATAGCCAGTAACCTGTGTTTATTATACATTATCCCCCCCATAGCCAGTAACCTGTGTTTATTATACATTATCCCCCCATAGCCAGTAACCTGTGTTTGGGGGGGGGACCTATAGTCCTCCCCCCTGGCCCCCACCCCTGTGTGGTGGGTGGGGGCCCTAAACAAAAGTAAGGGGGGAGGACCTAATGTGCCCACCCCCCTGGCCCCCACCCCTGAGCGGTGGGAGGGGGCCCTAAACACAAATTGGGGGGGGACCTAATGTCCTCCCCCCTGGACCCCTGAGCAGTGGGTGGGGGTTCCAAACAAGGGTAAGGGGGAGGACCAAATGTCCTCCCCCCCTGGCCCTCACCCCTGAGCGGTGGGTGGGGGCCCTAAACAAAAGTAAGGGGGAGGACCTAATTTCCTTCCTTCCTGGCCCCCACCCCTGAGCAGTGGGTGGGGGCCCTAAACAAAAGTAAGGGGGGGAGGACCTAATGTCCTCCCCCCTGGTCCCCACCCCTGAGCGGTGGGTGAGGGCCCTAAACAAAAGTAAGGGGGGAGGACCTAATGTCCTCCCCCTGGCCCCCACCCCTAAGCGGTAGGTGGGGGCCCTAAACACAAATTGGGGGTGACCTAATGTCCTCCCCCCTGGCCCCCACCCCTGAGCGGTGGGTGGGGGCCCTAAACAAAAATAAGGGGGGATCTAATGTCTTCCCCCCTGGCCCCCACCCCTTAGCGGCGGGTGGGGGCCCTAAAAAAAAATGTCCCCCCCAGGGGTCCCCAAACCACTAGTCACCCCCTCCCCCCCAAAAAAAAGTATCCCCCTACCTACCCCCTCACCCTAAAAATAATGAGGGGAGGACCTTTAACTAAGAACCTGTAAAGAAAAAGGGAAAAAACTTACCATTGGATGTTTTCTTTCTTCTAAAATCTTCTTTTTTCAGCCCCAAAAAAGGCCAAATGAAAAAACATAATAACCGACGCAATAAAAAGTGGAGTCTAGTTTTTTTTATTTATACTCAATAGGTTAAAACAATTATACGGGAAGACACCTAAAACTGCTTTCTAACGTAAAAATGTTGCCACCATACATCATGAACTAAAACTTAGGAAGTTGAACTTTCACCCAATTTTTCAAAATAAATTATGTCTATTATATAGTTGACAAGGAATGAAGATGTTTTCATGGAGGCATAACACATCGCCTACTATCCACTAACTCACAGTCAACACTATACAATGTGAGAGACACTTCAGCAACAGAAAACACAGCAGACAGGGGTATTACAAGGAACACACAATGATGATTATTTTAATATACATCATGGGGCTTGCAGTCAAAGAACAAGTGGATACAATATCTCTACTAAGGGCCGGTGCAAGGATTTTTGGGTACATAGGCAAAGATGATTTCGGTGCACCCCCCATATTTGTTTCTTATCCACTTTACCCCCTTTAGTGTATCTTATCCCCTATTTTTTCCCATTGTGTGTCTTACACCCCCCTTGTGTATATCTTACAACCCCCATTTGTGTCTTACTCCCCCCCAGAACTTTTGTGTGTCTCCTTCTCTCCCAATCCTTTTACTCTTTCCAGCTCCTTTGTGTGTTTCTCTTTCACCATCTGCCCGTCTATATACCCCCAGCCCCTTTGTATTTCCACCCCCAGGCCCATCTGTGTTTCTTTCTCCCCCCTCGTGTCCCTCTGTGTGTCTTTCTCCCCACTCAGGCCCCCCTGTCTGCCACGTTTCCCTCCATGTCCCTTAGTGCTTCCCCCCATCCCATAGTGTTCTTTCTATCACCCTCCCCTGTCCCATAGTATTCTTTCTCCCCTCCCCCGTCCCTTAGTGTTCTTTCTACAACCCAGCCTGTCCCATAGGGTTCTTTACTCTCCTGTCCTGTCACATAGTGTTTCCCCCCCTGTCCCATAGTGTTCTTTCTCCCCCCTCCCCTGTCCTATAGTGTTCTTCACCCCACCCCCTCCATCGCATAGTGTTCCTTCCCCCTGTCCACCGGTCCCCGGTGTGTGTCTCACCTTTCTTGTAGCATGGCTGAGTGGAGCAGTGCACACCGTGGTACAGGAGCTTCAGTTTCCTGTATCTGGCCAGATTGACAGGAAGTGCTCTCTCAGTGAACACTTCCTGTTAGTCCGGCCAGGTACAGGAATCAGACGTTCCTGTACCGCGGTGTGCACTGCTTCGCTCGGCCATGCTACACAGAGTGACTGGCAGGAAGGAGCACTTTGGGCCCACCTCTTGCCTGTCCATCCAATCTAGCGCCCCCTGGACCGGTGCTCCCTAAGGCCGCCTCTTATGCTGCCTTATGGACGCGCTGGACCTTTCTCTGCTCATGGGACAGTATTAACATTAATGCACACTCAATGGAGTGCAGACATACAAGAAAATGTTGTATTATGGCCACTGGAAGTGCATGTCATTAAATTATTAAATCATTATACCATTGATAGATCTTTTCGAACCATTAAATTCCCCTTCGCCCTTCGCAATTTAATATTGTCAAAGCAGTGACATGTTAAACTAAGCAAAAACTGCTTTTGAATAAATTTTGGTTAGGTTTTGAAGAACAAAATAAATATACCGAAAGAAACTACAGTTATATACTTTTGAAATATTCCAATAACACAGGAATATCCCAAGCAAAGCAATAAATAAACTGCATTGTATAACAAAAAATATTTTAAAAGTAATATAGCTTCACATCTGATTACATCACATACTGCTTCTATTAAACTTAAATATAAACTTGATAGGAATTAATGACTACAAATAGCCTCTTTATTACTTATAAAAACTGGTGATTGAAAAGAGTGGCTTTAGCATTTTATTTTCCTGAAATGTTAAGACATTTTACTGTCACCAATTGTATGGTCAAATGCACTCTTACTATTCTGTACAAAAATATCTTTTCCTTAATGTTCTGATTTTTATATCTATATCAAGAAACGTTTGGGAAGAAATTGTCCCCATCCTATCAGATCAAAGTCTCAAGGGCCCAATTTAGGTTATTTTGAAGACTAATGTGAATTGCATTTATCAGGGCACAACAGGAACACTTTATATTAACTTTTCAGTGAAAAAAGAAATGGATAAAGTAATGTAGTTGAAATACCATTCCTTGCATTGTATTTTAGCATGCGATCTATAGAAAATTCTTTGGAATTAAATCCTGTTAGCGCTGTTAGGTGAACTGTCATGAATTAAAAGTAAAATAGATGTGTAAAATACAGCATATTTCTTTTGAATAACTTAAAAATAAGTTCAAGACGTTCAGCTTTCTATTTTTAAATGGGTTGGACAAATTAAGAGAATCACTATGGGGTTTTTTTTGCACGAGGGTGACTAATAATTGAACAAGCATGGGAGTGCAGTGTAAGAAGTAGCTGATGTAGGAATAGAAATGTGAAAATTGTTGAAGCTGTCATGGATCATTGCACCTATGAGGATACAAAGGTATATAAGTATATAGCCTGTCACATATGGCCTGGAGGGGCTTCATTTCTGCATCCATGCCTTTAAACGTATAGCAACCACTGGAGAATTGAGAGATCTATTTATTTGCCATGCAGTTCTCGATCTAGATCTAGAAGCATTATGTATTTTGTTACTAAGATTACTTCAGTATAGAAAAACAAATGGAGATACAGCACATCTAGGAGAAACAAAATGGATAACATAGTGTAGTACCGTAACCCCTATTGTTTGCGTGTTGTAAGATAATTGCACTAAGTGCATACATTTTAATGTGGAATTAAAAAACACTTCAACTGGAATGATCTTGAAGCATGACTGTCACCGTTGGTCTTGTAGTGCCATATTGCAAGAAACAGGTACAGTACAAAACACCAGAATATTTGAATTGAATGTATTGGATTGGTTGGGGGACTTGTAGGGTAATGAAGGTTATCTCTCTGCAAAGATCTCTCCCAGAGTTCTGAGATAATCCCTTAGCTGTTCATACCAGCATGTCTTGTACAGTCGCTTGTTGAGAGATTAAAGTGATCCAGAGTTTCAGCGCCTTTCTTTTACCTCTAGTTGATTCAAGGCTCCATCAGGTAGCGTCATGCTCAATATAAGAAGCCTGCATATGCTGTCAGTGAAATATTCATATTAAGCCAAACTGTGAGGTTTGTGGCAAGCACAATATGCAGCACTAAGATGGAGGTTAAGAAGAGTTATTCACATGGTTTTTTACTTCACATTGTTTTAATTGTTACCTTAATATAAATATATTTTTTTAACGGATACCCTCATCTCCCTTTTCGTAGAGATAACATTAGTTTTTGGATCAGTTGTTTAAAGTATCACCAATTGAAATGAATAAAGGAGACACATTTATTGATTTAACTTAGAAAAAAGAAAGTACAAAAGAAATGAAAAATGATATGATTGGAAATTATTTGAGGGTCTCAGAAGAGGCAAAGTGCCCGTCTTTGGACTGGACAATGAGACCTTTCTGGAAGAATGGGACACAAAAGGTCATGCAATGCATGCCGGATCTGCACTAAAACAAATTTAAAAAAGCACTAAATTTATATCACATCATACTGGAGAAGAATTCAAAATCCATGATGCAATACTAAGGGGATGATTTACCTGATATATTGCACGTGTGGAGTACAGTATATTGGACGAACAGAAAGGCAATTAAAGAAACAACTATATGAACATATATATATAATATAGGAAGAGGATTAGAAGGCCATAGTATTTCAGCACATTTCAAATTAAAACATGGAGTGGACCCTAGCCATTTGTATTTCTGTAGGATTGAAAAAGTGAATAAGGATATCAGGAGTGGAGACTACACGAAAAGGATAGCCATCAAGGAGATGCAATGGATATTCAAACTTGGGACCTTAGCGCCCCATGGTTTGAATATTGATTTTGAATTGACTCATTTTTTAGATTAGTATTTTTAGTGTCTTATAATCTATATTTCATATGTATGAATTTTAATTATTTTAATTTATTTTTTTAATGTATTTATTATTTATATCTATGCATTTTTATTAGTATTTTTTTATAGTCTTGTGTTGATTTGGGGTAATATCCAAGAAACTTGTTATCCCTACATATTGGAGAACATGAAGCGACTAGTGACTTCATTATTAACACTAATTATAATGGGTCGTCAATATGTAGATTTTTAGACAAATCATAATTTTGTACATGTCAGAAAACATTTTTTTATATTCTTTTTTGATATACCATATACAGAGGCGGCTCTCTAATTAGGCGGTTTAGGCGGCCGCCTAAGGCCTCGCACTGGCTGGGGCCTCGCGGCCGCCTAAACCGCCTGTTGGCAGAGTGTGTCAGGTCCTCGGTCAGTGACCGAGGACCTGACACCAGGAGGGGGCCCGGCGGCTTGCCCGGTATGCCGCCGGGTGCGAGGCCCCTCCTGGCTGCCCGGCCACCATCGCAGACACTGGTCTGCAGCTCCGCAGTGTGCAGAGCTGCAGACCATGTGACTCGCGAGAATTGGCCAATCAGAGCGTTGCCGCGGGTTACCACGGCAACGCTCTGAAATCTCGCGAGACTACTCGGTCTGCAGCTCTGCAGAGGTGCAGACCGAGAGCAGTGGCCACCGGACCACCAGGGAGCCCACTGGACCACCAGGGAAATCAAGGTAGGCTCTCCCTCTCCATCACCCCCCAACACACTCAGCCTCACCCCCCCAGTCACCATCACCATACTCAGCCTTACCCCCAGCCTCACCATCCCCCCACCACCACCCTCAGCCTCACCACCCCTCACCACCCCTAGCCCCCACCACCCTCAGCCTCACCACCCCTAGCCCCCACCACCCTCACCATCACCCACCACCCTCAGCATCACCCCCCTCAGTCTCACCCCCAGCCCCCCTCAGCCTCACCCCCCACCACACTCAGCCTCACCACCCCTAGCCCCCACCACCCTCACCATCACCCTCACCACTACCTCCACCACCCTCAGCCTCACCCCCACCACCCTCAGCCTCACCACCCCTAGCCCCCACCACCCTCACCATCACCCCCCACCACCCCTAGCCCCCACCACCATCACCACTACCCCCACCACCCTCAGCATCACCCCCCTCAGTCTCACCCCCAGCCCCCCTCAGCCTCACCCCCCACCACCCTCAGCCTCACCTCCCACCACCCTCAGCCTCACTACCCCTAGCCACCACCACCCTCAGCCTCACCCCCACCACCCTCACCATCACCCCCTCACCATCACCCCCCACCACCCCTAGCCCCCACCACCCTCAGCATCACCCCACTCAGCCTCACCCCCACCACCTTCAGCATCACCCCCTCACCACTACCCCCACCACCCTCAGCATCACCCCCCTCAGTCTCACCCCCAGCCCCCCTCAGCCTCACCCCCCTCAGCCTCACTACCCCTAGCCCCCACCACCCCCAGCCTCACCACCACCCTCACCATCACCCCCCACCACCCCTAGCCCCCACCACCCTCAGCATCACCCCACTCAGCCTCACTCCCACCACCCTCAGCATCACCCCCCCCACCACCCTCAGTCTCACCCCCAGCCCCCCTCAGTCTCACCCTCAGCCCCCCTCAACCTCGCCCCCCACCCCCCCCCTCAGCCTCACCCCACCACCCTCACCCCCCTCACCCCCTCACCATCACCCCACCACCCTCAGCATCACCCCTCACCACCCACCACCCTCAGCATCACCCCCCACCACCCTCAGCATCACCTCCCCCCACCAGCCTCACCCCCCACCACCCTTAGCCCCCCCACCCCCCCTCACCCCCCACCACCCTCAGCCTCACCACCCTCAGCCTCACCACCCCCACCACCCTCAGCATCACCACCCCCACCACCCTCAGCATCACCCCCCACCACCACCCTCAGCATTACCCCCCACCACCACCCTCAGCATCACCCCCCTCTCACTCTCACATTATCCCCCCTCTCACTCTCACATTATCTCCCCTCTCACTCTCACATTATCCCCCCTCTCACTCTCACATTACCCCCCCTCTCACTCTCACATTACCATTACCCTCCCTCCATCAACCCCCCGCTCCCTCTCACCATCAACCCCCTCTCCCTCTCACCATCATCACCCCCCCTCTCCCTCTCGCCATCACCCCTCCTCTCCCTCTCGCCATCACCCCCCCTCTCCCTCTCGCCATCACCCCCCTCTCCCTCTCGCCATCACCCCCCTCTCCCTCTCGCCATCACCCCCCCCTCCCTCTCGCCATCACCCCCCTCTCCCTCTCGCCATCACCCCCCTCTCCCTCTCGCCATCACCCCCCTCTCCCTCTCGCCATCACCCCCCTCTCCCTCTCGCCATCACCCCCCTCTCCCTCTCGCCATCACCCCCTCTCCCTCTCGCCATCATCACCCCCCTCTCCCTCTCGCCATCATAACCCCCCTCTCCCTCTCGCCATCATCACCCCCCTCTCCCTCTCGCCATCATCACCCCCCTCTCCCTCTCGCCATCATCACCCCCCTCTCCCTCTCGCCATCATCACCCCCCTCTCCCTCTCGCCATCATCACCCCCCTCTCCCTCTCGCCATCATCACCCCCCTCTCCCTCTCGCCATCATCACCCCCCTCTCCCTCTCGCCATCATCACCCCCCTCTCGCCATCACCACCCCCCTCTCGCCATCACCACCCCCCTCTCGCCATCACCACCCCCCTCTCGCCATCACCCCCCTCTCGCCATCACCCCCCACACCATCACCCCCCTCTCACCATCACCCGCCTCTCCCCCCCATACACACAACACACTTCAAGCAGCTACCCCATACACACAACACACTTCAAGCAGCTACCCCATACACACAACACACTTCAAGCAGCTACCCCATACACACAACACACTTCAAGCCGCTACCCCATACACACAACACACTTCAAGCAGCTACCCCATACACACAACACACTTCAAGCAGCTACCCCATACACACAACACACTTCAAGCAGCTACCCCATACACACAACACACTTCAAGCAGCTACCCCATACACACAACACACTTCAAGCAGCTACCCCATACACACAACACACTTCAAGCAGCTACCCCATACACACAACACACTTCAAGCAGCTACCCCATACACATAGGGTCTCAGACAAAAACGCAAACATGTTCAGAGACATACATTCACACACACAAGGATACTCTTTGTCAGACACACTCTCAGGCACATACACAGGTAGACAGTGCATCAATGTGTATATGTGACACTTTTTTTTGTTAGTGGGGCCTCATGTTTGCGTTTCGCCTAAGGCCTCATAAAGTATAGAGCCGCCTCTGACCATATATGTATTTTATTTGTAGATATCTCCTGGACTCAGGGCCGTCTTTAACACGGGGCAAACGGGGCAGCTGCCCCTGGCCCTGTCCCTGCTGGGGGGCCCAAGACAGCTGCTCCGTTTGCCCTGGCCCGCAAACTATGGGGGCCCATCGGGTGGCCCATGCACTTAGGGCCACCCGGTGGGCCTGTATCAGCAGGGGCCCGGTCGGGCGCTGTGGCGCTTTAACAGCGCGACCGGGCCCTTGCTTTTCGGCAGCCGTCTGGGAGGAAGTGACCGTCGCGCGTCACTTCCTCCCACAGAAACTGGAACCGCGGGGGAGGAAGGAGGACCAGCTGCTCAGCAGGGGGCCAGGCCGGGAGAGAGCGAGAGCTTAACTCCCAGCCACCCCAGCCAGCCCACTGGACCCCAGGGAATCCACCCTCCAGGAAAAGGTAAGAAACTGGAGGGTGGTTATCGAATTTTGCATGAATGTCTGAGTGTGTGTGTCAGTATATATGTATGTCTATCTGTGTGTATGTGTGTTTCAGTATGTCTGTCTGTGTGTATGTGTGCCAGAATGTCTGTCAGTGTGTCAGTATATCTGTGTGTGCATGAGTCTGTCAGTGTCCCTGTGGTTCTGTATGTCTGTGTGTTTCAGTATGGCTGTCTGTGAGTGTCAAAATGTCTGTATGTGTGTATGTCTGTCAGTGTCTGTGTGTATGTGTGTTTCAGTATGTCTGTCTGTGTGTATGTGTACCAGAATGTCTGTCAGTGTGTCAGTATGTCTGTGTGTATGTGAGTCTGTCAGTGTCTGTGTGGTTCTGTATCTCTGTGTGTTTCAGTATGGCTGTCTGTGAGTGTCAAAATGTCTGTATGTGTGTGTGTCTGTGTGTATGTGTGTTTCAGTATGTCTGTCTGTGTGTATGTGTGACAGAATGTCTATGTGTGAGTCTGTCAATGTCCGTGTGGTTCTGTATGTCTGTGTTTGTCAATATGTCTGTCAGTGTATGTGTATTTCAGTATGTCCATCTGTCTGTGTGTATATGTGCCAGTATGTCTGTCAGTATATCTGTATGTCTGTGTGGTTCAGTATGTCTTTGTGTATGTGTGCTTCAGTATGGCTGTCTGTGTCAGTACGTCTGTCAGAATGTGTCTCTGTATCTGTATGTTGTCCATTTGTGTTTTTGTGTGTATCTGTATGTGTCAGTGTTTGTAGCTGTATATCTGCATGTGTGTCTGAATGTGTGTCAGTGTGTGTGTACCTTTTGTATCTGCATGTATGTCAGTGTTTGTATCTGTGTGTGTGTCTATGTGTGTGTCAGTGTCTGTGTGTATCTGTATGTTCTTGTGTGTATCTATATGCGGTCAGTGTGTATCTGCATGTGTGTCAGGTAGTGTATTTGTGTGTATCTATATGTAGTCAGGGGGGCCCAAGTAAATGCTTGCCCAGGGTCCAATCAAAATTAAAGACGGCCCTGCCTGGACTTATATTTAGGTTTTGGTAGCCATTGTGCAGGAACCTAACAAACCTAATTGATATCAAATATCCCTTTAAAATGTAGATTCAATGTGGCTATAAGTGCCGGAATTATGAAGATATTTTCAGTCTTAAGTTTTTTGTTTATATTGAGAAGATTTATCCATATATTAATACCTTATTATACAAGAGGAAAATAGTAATCTATTGTATATTCTTTGTATCATTGAAGCCCCTATATCTTACTCTGTCTGTGATATGGGGGTTAACTTATGCTGCACTGACAAGCAAGGGTTAATGTATTGCAAGTTATACACCTGCAAGAGGTTAATGTATTGCAAGCATGCTGCACTGACAAGCAAGGGTTAATGTATTGCAAGTTATACACCTGCAAGAGGATAATGTATTACATGCATGCTGCACTGACAAGCAATGGTTAATGTATTGCAAGTTGTACACCTGCAAGAGGTTAATGTATTGCAAGTATGCAGCACTGACAAGCAAGGGTTAATATATTGCAAGTTATACACCTGCAAGAGATTGTAGATAAGAGGGAGAGTATATAACTGAGATCGGCACCAGCACCACTAGACTTTGAGAAAGCCCGCCCAGGGCGAAACGCGTAAGTCCCGTGGTTCCGACATTCCTGGCGTTCAGGGGAGAGGATCAAACAGCGGTATCGGTGGACAATCAACTGATCATGATCTTTGCAATTCTCCTACGAACTTTAAACCAGCTACAAAAATTTTGTTTTAAATGTGTTTTATGCAATCAATAAAGTGTGGAAATCCTTTTTACCACTGAAGGCTCATTACTTGCACATACCATGAGTACACTGTGTGACCAGTTAAAGTCCCTGGATCAGATGTGGACCATAAAGATATCCACAAGGATTAAATATATATTGGATATCTAACTAGGGGAGAGCTCCACTTAGGGTGTGTCAGGTGGAGGTGTCTCACCTGAAGTTATTATACCATTCCAGTTTCTATTTGTTCTAGGTTATCCCTACAGGGTGTAATCCTTTGAGTGTTGGAGTATCAAGAAGAAGCTTATTCCAATACAATTTGCAAGAACTTTGAACATATAAGAAAGTATATTTATACTGGGACATTGTTTTGATTTAATAAGTTCCAAATATATATTTTTTATTCTATTTTTTTTTCTACATCTGTGTTCTCTCTAATTGGAGAGCTATTACTATTATGTGCGCTAACTCATTGTTGTAAGATGTAAAGAAAAAGAGCAAGACATTTTCAAGAAAATAAACACACGTCGTTGAAGCTAAAAATGAGAAGTTCACGAGAGTCAAAAAAGATAGAACAAGACAATTTGCACCATTAAAATGTTTTAATTTATTTATAGATTTAAAAAAATGTATCAGCAAAATTAGATAAAGGAACTGATGTTTTAATGATGCTTCTTTTAAACCTAAATCTTAAATTTCCCTTGTACAGAATATGGATGTCTTTCTGGAAACAATTTATAATATAGTGTTTAAAGATAATGAAAATCTTACGTTTCAGAAGATTAACAATCTAATTTTAACAAAATAAAAATTTTGAGATATTTCTAATGGTTAGAAAAGACATATCATTATAAGAGAAGTGGATAAAGTATGGGAGCAGGGTGGCATATTAATTATGTCTACCGATTATTATTTACCAGAACCTTTAGAATATTTTAAATGATAACTGCACTTGTAAATTATTCATTGATAAGCCAACTAAATTATTCATCAACCAATGAATACATTTATTAGATATACTACAATATCAACTTATCATTATGAATAATTTTGCATTTTAATCTAATTAACATCCTATTTTGCCTATATGTCTTCTTCTTGAAAACGGTCATGCAACACGATTTGGGACTTCAATCGGCAAAGTTTCAGTTTAGAGGGGAATCACAATGTATCACAAATTGCATTTTTATTTTTTTTAAACCTACAAGAAAAGGTACAAGAAAACTATCTATGGAATATTTGCTTATGGATAATAGGAACATATAGTTTTCTTGTACCTTTTTCTACAATGTTATTTACTGAATTGCTTTGTTTTATAATCTGTTCTATTCTTAATAATCTGACTATTTTAAACAATTGCACCTGATTCTAAACAGAGAAATAAGGATCATGCATTGTGAAAATATTTCATTGTCAGTGATAAATCACATCCATCCACTGACTTGCTATAGACTTATTATTTTTGCCCAGACAGGAAAACCACCTTTTAAAGCATGTTTGTGGAACAAATCACAGAGACAACATGTAGTTTAGAGCTTACTCCGTTCATTTAATGGTGCAACAAAGGTTTGATACAGAGAAGGTGTGTCTAGGTGGATCCCAGGCAAACCAATAAAAACAATAATACTTATCAATAAATGAATACATGAATACCTTAATTATGCCTTGTAAAAGAGAGCTGTCTTGGTGCATGAACCTATAGAAAGTGAATATGTGATGTAGAAATGCATGTTGGGCTTGGGCTTGGGCTTTCATTACATCAATCAATGTTAGAAACAGAATAGGACAGTGTGCATCATTACAGAATGCATTATTACAAAAAAAAGATGGAACAATCTAAAACAGAGGCCTGCAGAGTTGTGCAGACCTGTCTCAATGATGTTAGTCAGTCTCACATTAACTCTTTCAGGGATGGAGTGTTAGTTAATCTCATATTAATCTTTACAGTGCACAATTTGCTTTAATAACACAATTTAATAATCAACCTACCAAAATGAAAAACATTTTAGTATCCTTAAGTGTTTGTGTCCACCAATGGCTTGCGGTCCTCATGCTCCTACCCACCCCCACCCCAACTGAAACATCCACATCCTACCTACCCTAATAATAATGAGGAGGCAATAGGTCTAAAACTCTGTATAAAAAAAAATAATTCTTACCATCAGATGTCTTCTATATTCTTAAAACTTCCTGATTCAAGACCCAAAAAAGACCAAGTAAAAAACCATATAGTACCTTTTCAAGTATGTAACTAAAAAAAGCACTGGATAGCAAAAAAATGTGTTTCAATCAAGAAAATCTACCTTTAACTCCTGAAGGCTGAGTGCAGACTGAGCTTGCGTAGCTTACAAGTCAACCAATCAGAGCTCTCTGACTGAGCTTGCATAGAGTGCAAAAAATTAAGGTTTCCCCATGCTATGCAAAATCAGTCAGAGTGCTTTTATTACAGTTAGCAGGTTCTGACTTCTCGCTACATAACAAACATTCCCCACTTGCGACTTGAGGAGTGAGGGCATGAAAGTATGTCAAAGTGAAGGCAGTAGTAGTCCCAGTTGTGATAGGAGCACTCGGGCTGTGACTCCCAAGTTGAAGTGACTTCAACAGATTCCAGGTGGGGCATCTGATATCGTTGTCCAGAAGAGTGCAGCCACATATGTGGGGCATTGAGGATACCGGCCTTGGTGCAGCAAGGAGTGTAAATCCAGCCGTGTACATGGGGGAGATACTAGTGACCCCCCCAACACAGTTTTAACTGCTTTGAGATTAGCCCTGTTTCATCAAGTGTACTGCCTATGTCTGCCCAACACTAATGATCAAGTGTCTGCTAGAATCATCAATAATGCTTTCTTTACAAATCTTTGGTACATTTTTCCTGGAGATTTTTCTGAATTGCTAGAAGAGTGTAACATTCTTTTTTCATAATATCTTTTTACAATTCTCATCTGCAAAATATGCACATTAAATTGACATCTGTAGTCAAAATTTCCTGGGTTTCCAATTACTTTAGTCAACTTATTGTGATGCAGCTTGAAATAAATATCCTTATTACAAAGATTTCAAAGGCTTTGCATTTATTCTTTGGTAAAGTGTTCATCTTTATCTAAATGTATCTGTCAATAACAGACACAATTGTGCTGCAATTATTTTTCCAAAATATATGCTTTGAGATGTTCATAAGAAGTAACTATAAAAATGTATTTATGTTACTAAATTTGAGATATACATTTTAGTATGTGTATCCTTTCATATCAAGGAGTGAGGGGCCGCTCTTTAAATAATTCAAATTATGTTACTAAATTTGAGATATACATTTTAGTATGTGTATCCTTTCATATCAAGGAGTGAGGGGCCGCTCTTTAAATAATTCAAATTCTAAATGTTCTATTTTCTCTTTTAGTAAACAAACTCCCAATATATAGATTATGGCTAATATCCCCTCCCCCCCTCCCCCCCCAAAAAAGCCCAGGAAATGCTTATGTCATCTACTTAAACTATCATATTATACAACACAAATTAAAACAGATTAAACTCGGTATAACCTTCGAGTCAATTTGTGATTATTTTAAAAAATTGTTTGTTAAAGAGATTAATCTAAATATTTGCAATATAGCTTGAATATTTATTTTGTCTGGGTACTGGGAAAATTGCTGTCTAAAGCATTTTATAGATTAGCTTGCCAAAAATAATTTAATTAGGGATCCAGGGCTAAAATGCCACTATTTCATTTTAAGACATGCATATGGTTTAACAAGCCATCGGGGTGGATATTTAACTTTTAGAGCTAAAAACACATTCTTTTTTTTTTTTTCTACGCCATCAGCCATTGAATATAATTTGTTACCAAAAATCTATAGCAAAAGTAGCACACGGAAGAAGTATATACAATACAAAAGGAAGGAAAAAGACTGATTTGCATAAAGAAAAATAAAGATGTACATTAATCGGTGAAGGACTATAACAAGATCATTTACTAAAGTGAGAAAAGCCACAAATTCAAAGTGAATTTAAAGTGAATTTCAAATTAATGGAAAACACATAATTCACTTAAAGAAATGTTCTAAATTGGGTATTTAGGCCTAAATATTGGAATTCCCTTTAATTCCTAGAATTGCTCACTTAAGGCACTACACGATAGAAAACATGACAGTATGATTGGTCAGTGATGGCAGTATATAAAAAGAAGATAGTGAGATGAGAAAACGTCATCCTTCTGGACATAGCCATGATCAACTCTATGCGAAGTAGACGTGTTGCACTGCGTGAGGCAAATGGTGGTCACACCAGATACTGACTGGTTTTGGCCCCCCCCGGAACCCCCCAATACTGAAGGCCGTTATTGAAGCATCCTGGTCTTCCATAACACCTCAGCAGTGCCACAGGCTGATAGCTTCCATGCCACGCTGCATTGAGGCAGTAATTGCTGCAAAAGGGGCCCAAACCAAGTACTGAGTCCATATGCATGCTGATACTTTTCAGAGGTCCGATATTGTATGTACAATCCTTGTTTTATTGATTGCATGTAATATTCTAATTTACTGAGATTGTGGTTTTGGAGTTTTCATGAGCTGTAAGCCATAATCATTGCACTTATGACAAATCACGGCTTGAACTATCTTGCTTTGCATGTAATGCATCTATCTCATATATTAGTTTCACCTTTTACGTTGCATTACTGAAATAGATAACTTTTGCACGATATTCAAATTTTTTGAGTATCACCTGTATATATATATAATATATATATATATATATATATATATATATATATATATTCCAGTAATTATTTAGAACAAATTGTAAGTCTGTAAATTATGCTACAAAAGAAGAAAAATAACTAATTTATCCACTTATTTTACATTCTTATTTTGCACTTCAAAAACCTTTGACAAAATAAATATTTTTGAGCATGTAATGGTGATATGAGAAATGTTCCCACAAAAACAACCCATTTCAGTTTAATTGCTTTATATGTTTTCATTCTGCATTTCTTTATCACTGAGAGTAAAACAACAGAACACGAAAAAATATTGAAAGTTTATTATGTAATCTCAGAGGGAATAAAATTAAATGTTGAAAAGCCACAGATCATGTCAGACATGGTGTTAGAAAAAATAAACAGATTTGAAAATGTCAAAACAAAAAAAGATGACAAACATGCCCCTTTATTGCCAAAAAGTAAAATGAACTTGAATACAATTATATATCTTGTTACCATAGCAATTTTCATATTTGATTACAAAGCAAACTTATTTGATAAAATATCATCTCTGGAAGCATTGTAATGTTTTAAAAGAAAAGTAATGAGTGCTACAGTGACTCTTCAATAAGAACTATTTTATATAGATGTATGGTTTGCCCTGATTAGGTGCTTTGATATAAGAATATGTATATTTTGTCATGAAGGCTCTGGCTGTCTTACTCCATTCTGTCTTAATTTGTGATGCAAGATGGTGGAAATGCACAGAAACGTATACTACTCCAGGGTCACGTTATTCCACCATCATAATTGACGCTATTCCATGCTAACGTGATGCGATCCAATCACATCTCACTTTGTGCTATATTATCCCCTTCTCTGTAGACATGATGGTACTGTTTTGGTTCTAGATGACTCAATGCACATTCCTTATTGTTCTCTGTATTATGGTTTTGACCTTGGACTACTCTCTGATTATCCTGATATCTGTGCTGCTGACCTTTCGCCTTGGTTAACATTTATTTAAAACCAGCACTTGACCATGGCTAAACCTCTGACTATTCTAGCATTAAATACAAAGGAAAAAACTCAAAGAGTTTAAGAGGTGTTTTGGGGCGCTTCCAGAAGTAAATAGGGTCTGTATAAACACAGGTGTTCCAAATCACCTTAAGAATACAAATAACAGATATAAGTGATAATAAAATTACCACACAAAAACAACACCCAATGTGACACTTTAAGGGTATACTTCCCAATAGTTGCGTCTAATGATAACAGTACAGTTCTTTCTTGAGAAATCTACAAGAAATAGACATTGCCATACATAGTGAATTCTGTATAATAATATTATGATAAAGAGAAATATGAGATGTCAACTCACAAGTATAGAGCCGTACCAGGCTCTGTATTATCAGCGTAGGGGTGCCAATAACTGGCTTCGAAAGTACTCCAAAACAGGATCTTTGCAGTGGTAAAAATGTATTAAAACAATAAATGTGAAATGAAATACAAATAAAAATAGGACATATATGGGCAGTATGTATACCAAAGTAAATATAAAAAGTCCTGGTTAAAAGACTAGCATTAAGTCAGGCCGCTATAAGGGTCAATAATACGGAGTGTCCTTTTTGTTGTTATTGGGATTTGTGTGTTATGGGTTCCTACCAACCATGACAGATTGATAAATAGGTGAATAGCTGTATTCATTCATTGTTATGTGTTCTGTGTTTATCTATATTGTATCAGTTGGTTAATTCTCACATAAAATAACCTTTTCTAATGAACATTCCTCAACTTTCAGTAGTTTGCATATGAATATTTATATTGATCTTTCAATATACATTGAGAGTCATATGTCAGTATTTAAGGTAATACAGTATGAGTAGGATATTACTCTTCTACATTTTTTTTCCATAAAAACAGCTTGCAAAAACAGCAGATCTATAGTCTGCAGCCTTTGTACGCCCTCCTGTTCCAACCCAGGCAATACGTTCTGTGGCTGTCTAATCACAGACTTCCCAATGCAGCTCAATGATAAGTCTTTGCAAGGCAGGTGCTTTAAGCAACTGCTTTCTCTTAAGTTTATCTCCACTGAGCTAAAAAACCAGGAAATAACAGGACTGTCTGTATGAGAGCCAGGGGGTGAAACAAGGATATATTTTTTAAAGTGCCAATTTCCATTGATATCTGTATTTTTATTAAATTGCGAAAAAGAGGACACAATCTACACACATAAAGAATTTCAGCAAGCTAACTTTAAATCCACACTGATGTTGTGGGAAGGGAAGTTCCTGTCCTGGTTAGGGCGAATAGCGGCACTTAAAATGTCCCTACTGTCTAAACTGCAATAGCTTTACAGGTCCCTCCAAATCTCCCTACCTAGATCTGTTGAGAGAGAATCTTCTACCATCCTGCATAGGGTTTCATATCAAAGGCCAAGGACAGGGGGGTTGAGCTCGCTGTTATATTCCACACACATCTGCACTTATCTACAGACTAAAATTGGAGCATCAATCTGGACTTGTGGAGAGGGCCCCCCACTGATAAGTATTCAGTTTGCTGCTACATTTTTGTTCCAGTATTATTGTTTTCATCCTTATCAACTTATTGTTCATACTGTGGTATATATCATGTATATCTTTTGTGGTTTTCCAAACTTTGTCTAGCACACCTTTTAGGTGAGATCCCCCCTTTTGTTGCTACTATTGGCTGTGAGGGAGATCTTTGTAACAGTATCTTGATACTGATTTTCCTCATACTGAGATCTTATCTGGTAAAATATTATATAAATAAATATAAATATAAACAGTTGTGCTTTTATGGCAGTATTGCCAGATTGATCTTTGTTACAGTGTGTTGATGCTATTTTCCTCACACTGAGATCTTATCTGTTTACAGTTGTACTTCTAAGGCAATGTTGCCAGATTGGTCTCTGAACTTTTTATTAAGAGTGTGTATTCACCTTCTGAGCCCACATTCCTATGTTTGAGCCTTTTTAGAGCTAACTTAAGTTTAATATATGTGTTTTTTATATACATATTAAATATTATTGTCTTAAATCTGATGTTTTGCTACTCTTTTAAGGAGCACTCACACTTTTGCATATTATACGTTTTTAGTACTATTTCCTAGTCGCTCACCTGTGCGAAGCAGCCCAAACTGATCGAGTTTTAAAGGTTCTGGAGTGACCTCAAATTTGTATAACTAGGTATTTAGACAAATTAGATTTCATCCAAATATCTGCCAAATCAGCTGGTTAGTAGTCAGATCTCTGATTTGGTATCCTTATGTGGAATTGCCAACATTAGGGTACCAAAATAGGGACTTATCTACTAAGCAACTGAAAATGCAAATTTACAAAAGAGGGCTTTTCTTATTTTTGCTCTTTTATTTGTTTAGTAGATAGCTCCCTGATTTGGTATTCTTATGTGAGAGTGCCCTATTTAAGGATCCCATATCAGGGTTCTGTTTTGCAAACAGCTTTCTAATTTGGTAACCATAAGTGGCTATAAGTGGCCTATACATGCACACAGTCATATACACTATTGGACACATTTTTTTTTTATTATTGAATTCAGGTGTTTTAATCAGACCCATTGCCACAGGTGTATAAAATCAACCACCTAGCAATGCAGTCTACATTTAAAAACATTTGTTAAAAATATGGGTCATTCTGAAGAGCTCAGTGAATGCAAGTGTGCTACTCTGATAGGATGCCACCATTGCAATAAGTTAGTTTTGTGAAATTTCATCCTTGCTAGATATTCCATGGTCAACTGTAAGTGGTATTATTGGAAAGTGGAAAGATTTAGGAACAATAGCTACTCAGCCATGTAGTGGAAGACCACGTGAAGTCACAGAGTGCTGAGGCACATGGTGCTTAAAAGTCACCAACGGTCTTCTAAATCCATAGCTGAAGAGTTCCAAAATTCTACTGGCATTAATATCAGCAAAAAGACTGTGTAGAGGGAGCTTCAATGAATGGATTTCCATGGCCGAGCAACTGCATGCAAGCCGTACATCACCAGGTACAACACCTAGAGTTAGATGAAGTAATGTAAAGCACAATGACACTGAACCACCAGGGGAAACATGTTCTGTTGAGTTATGAATCACGCTACTTTGTTTGGAAATCTGATGGGCTATTTTTTGCCTTTTATATCTTTGTATATATGCACTTACATGCAGAGTGACTGACTCCTAGAACAACATATCCGTCAGTGGGGATTGTACCACTGCACACTGTTAAATTTAGAGCTGGTTTTATAGCTCTACTAAATGTGAGTGCTATGTCATTGTTGTTTGTTCTGCACTTGGTACTAGATACTCTGCACCATTACCGATTATCTTTCTTCTTTATTACATATACCTGCCACAATCAGAAGCCTGGACGATTCACAAGTAAAGAATACTCCAAGCATCTGATATTCTATTGAACTTTTTATTTTGGCACAACCTGTACATATTAATTTGTATTGATCTAGTCATACCTGAATGGCACCACCATTCTTTCCTTTTGACTCCCTGTGAGTTTCATATAATACTTCACCTCAAGAAATGTTTTGCTACTAAAAATTGAAACACCTAATACAGCATCAACTTTTTGGGACAAATTTCTCCAACAGATTGGAATCTATTTGCCTGAACCCCATTAACCCCTTCCAGGTGGCGTTTGTATATAACAGATGTCCTTTGAATAACACATATGTATAGTTAAGAATCTTGAACGCAATACAACTTTCTTTCAGTAAAGTAACTTTTATTTCTTAGTTTCCATAATATAAAGTATGTTAGTATGAAAAAATTAATATTGTGTATTATTGCTTTGGCTGCAGGAATGAAATCTTTTTTGATGCAGAGACGATCAAATATTCAGCAACAACAAGGGAAATAAAGAATTAAAAAAGTACAGACACTCAGCAATAGCAAGGGCACAAGCAGCTGCTTGCAATAGCTACTAATGCAAATACCATGCTTTTTATTCATTTTCCATCACAAAGAAAACATAACAAATGCAAAGCAATATCTTTAAAAAATCTGCTCTTCAAAAAGCTACTTCTAAACTATAATGCGAGATATACACAGACACATAAAAGCTTATAATTCTCTCTTTAAGGCAAAAACAAGTGGTTTGTTTAAACTGCCATCATCTGGTAATTCCAATTAGATAACATTCTGGAAACCTTGCCCATTAGTATTTGGTTAGTAGAAAAAAAAAAAAAAAGATTCTGGTCTGAAGTTGAGTGCGGATAGCTCTAATTAGACTTTGAATCTGCTATCTTACATTCTACCGCAATCCATGGAGATATGAAAGTAAAATAATATTTTGCTTGCTAAACAATGAATTGTATAGAACAGCAAATGGATTTGCAAAATAGTCAAACTAAAAATATTTGTAGCTCATTTATTAAAAATGCAGCTCATTTATTGCTTTGAATCATAGGCCTCAAATTCAATTATCATTACACCTGGTCATTCAGTTTCAGTGATTTGTCCGAATTCCTTAACTCATACGGACGAATCACACAAAAAACAATATGGAGGATGGACTTGCGGTTGTGTTTGTTTTGTGATTCACCTGTGGCACAAAAAACAAACTATGCATGACGGAAAAAAAGTCGATTGGTTTAGGGACAACTACTAAGTGTTGATTTTATTCACAAATTATGTGAGAAGTGACCAATGAGGAATAGATAAAAAAATTATCATGTGGACGAAGGTCCTTCAAACCTAAAGACCACATGGTTGAAACCTGAATCACACAAAACTATTTTTTTTTGTGGACTAATTAATTAGGACAAACCAATGTTTTTCAGAGTGCTCATAGTTTCTCTGCAATTCCAATTTTAATGAATGCACCCATAAGTGGACACAACAGGCACATAACAAATCATCAGAAAAGTCACTTTTTAGTTATCTGCTGCTGTGACATGTCCAACAGTTGGTGCATGATTTTCTCTAAATCAATTATAGAATAAAACATCAGCACTCACGTGTTTCCCTCCCAGTGATCTTTTACTGCGCAGGCAGTGTATAAAAAAGAACTGGCATTGATGTTTTCTTTAATTTAATTATATTTTCGGTTATAAGAATTTATTTCACTTTAAAAAAAATAAAAAAAGGATTAGTATTACCCTCAGCTGCATTCTTCATGTACCCTAAGCATCCCCCAAATGACTCCTATAGATAACACTGCAAGTAGACAGTTCTCCAAATCCAGTAAATCAAGTTTATGATAAAATATTTAAAACTGTGAAAACAGGTCATCGCTCAAATGTTGGTGCTCAAAACATAAATTCACTGGACTTTACAGGCATATGGATTTAAAATAAAGTTAAATTGCTATAACCTTACGGGTAAAAAAAAAAATCACAAGATATAGTCTAGAAATTTAAGAGAGTAAGGAACAATATATATTGAAGTTTTATAGTAATAAAATAATGTACATAATTCCTTGTATTTTAAAAGAGTAAATAAACTATGAGAGTCTTATGATCCTACATTATATATTCAAATAATGCAATTTCGTACAAATTCAAAAAAGTGACAATTCAATTGCTACTCAAAACATAATTTGCCTTTTAATTCCTTTTTTTTTTAAATAAATAAAATAGGAATATCACATGAAATCTGCCTGTATCTTTCTTTTATGTTTGCATAAAGGGGGCTTCAATATCAGTGAAGCACCTCCATCATCCTTCCTTAATCCAATGGGATTACACTATTTGTTTTTCACTTATGAGTAAGTGTTCTATGCAACATGAAAGAGCAAGGTGGCTGTTTCTACATGATGGAATATATTTTTAAAATAGTGCAATAATTCCTGGATCAGCTGGGGACAGCTGGGACCCCAATAGACCGCACCAATTCCCGAAAATCTGCAGTTGCAATCTGTTAATGAGTCGTTTTACCCATTGCAGCTCACATTGATTTCTTATTATTTCATTTTTTGGTTATTTCTATAAATTGTTTTTTATCATACTGCCCAAACTGACCTAAAATTATGATCACACATGTTTACTAAAAAGTTTTTTGCTAATTTATTGTACACCTTGTTTAATGTAGGACAGTAATATATAAGCATGGCTTTAAAGGTATGAGTTCAAAAAAGTAAACAATTCACTTATTGAGTTCAGTAGTGTTTTTCTCTGTAAATAGTGTAATCCTGGAATGTTTCCTTCCACTTGAGTCATATTGTAGACACATTTATATTGAATCTCTATGATTCTCCACCATTCCAATTCTCTACCATTTCAGTTCCATAACCATACGATGAGATCCTATTCTCGTCATATCATATCATTGATGTGGCAACCTGATATCCCTTTTAGGACCTCCTTTGTCTAAAACTACACTCACAATTAGATTAATGTCATTTCTGTATTGCTGCAGATGTACAAGATGCCTATATAAACAACCAATATTTTAAAATCATATAACCACTTGCTTAATGGCATTTAGGATCACACCAGGTTATCATAATTATAGCTAATTAAATAACCCTGTTGTGTGGTTACTAAAATAAATGACTAGCTTGCATGATTAATTTTATTTTATTGGCAAACTTGCACAATATTATCTTTTTCATTTAATATTGAATCAGTTTTCAACCCAAGATCTAAATTTATAAGTGTAAGAACTTTCCTTTAATCCTTATTTCATTTATTATGATGAAGAATAATAGCTGAACGCAGTGGCACTTTACCTGATCGGAGAGCTAATTCTCATGGTCTAATATATAGCTATTCTTATGCTCTTCCGCAGTACATTGTCTTTGGATTAATGCCTATAGACTGACTTTGATTCTGTCCTTGGTGTTATGCCAGGAGACGAGTTAGTACCCTCCTGTTCTATTTGGTTTTTGGCTCTGATGCTTATAATTAGAAGGATATATTGACTTTACTCTGTGGCCAGGCTTAAATCTTATATACAACAGTGTCCCATTTTAATATGCCTCTCTAAGATGGGTTCATTCTGTGCCATCATTCAAATATAATAATACCATTCGGCGAAAGAATGGCAGCTTGAGAGGAGAAATGTTAAAAAGACCGCGTAATACAAAATATAAGAAAATGAATAAAAGTCAAAAGTCACTTAACTCTGAACATATTTTCAAAGACTGTAATTTGTAAAAAAAAAATACTTAAAAAGCTACTGTTTCACATATTAAAAGGTACATTAATATGCTAAGTCATATTTTTATAATATGTGTTTCTGTCAAGTCTAATGGTTTTTCTTTGATATTAATTTACAAGTAAGGGTCTTCCCTCTCAAATATGATCTTCTATGCATGTTTTAAGAATAGTGTGCTGTTTAACAAGAACAGTAATTCAGATGAACCAGAAAATGGTCAGCAGTTTCATTAGCCTTCATTATAATACATTGTATGAATATAGTGCTCTGGTGTTTGCTATAGTATTAGCATACGTAAAGAAAAAAGCTCTATAATATGATTACAATGCCAGAAGACGTTGCAGTGAGATTGATCTTAACATTTTCTAGAAACACTGTTTTGTTCTTCATCAAAGTGAGACTTGCCGGGAACTGAAAGTAAATTTAGAGTAAAATTGGGCCAAAATAGCCAAATTGAAAACATTTAATTCTTAAAGTCAGTTCGGTTTTTAATCTTGTTTTCTTTTTTTTTTTACTTAAATTAGAATTTCACTTTGAATTCCCTGCAATTATCTATTTAGTGAAGAATATGAAAGTTTTGGTGTTTTTTCTGACCATTTTTCAGTTACATTACGAAGAGAGGTCAGTGACCGTCAAGTGGGTGTTCTGTTTTTTATTTGACGGGATAGCATTTGGGTACATTCTGAATACTTGCTTGGTATCTATATACTTATATTATATTCTTCTCTACAAATTAGCTCTGGGAGTTATTTGCCTGAGGATGCTATATCCGTAAAGCATCTGCAGCAATAGGAATAAGGGCAAACTCGCTGTTCTGAAGTAAAAAGGCACTCATGCGGAAAATTCAAGATGTGTGACAAAACCTGAGGCAAAGGAATAGCTTTAAAGTACATGAAATAGCTCCAAGCTATTTATTAAAATACATATAATATGCACATTTGTATTAGCTCCTATTTAATATTGCAGTGTCTAGAAACATATCTAAGAGAAAAAAAGACATAGTAAAATATTTAAAAGTATTAGAGTGGAGCCTTAGAATTCCGTAAGCGATATTATATTATTAACCTCTTCACTACCAAAATCAAGTATACATACTTTTAGTTTAGTTTATTTTGCAGTATGGAATTTAATCTATAAAAACACAATCACCCGCATTTATACACTAGAAATGATTACCAATGTGTAGAAGAAATGTTCTCTGCCGGAAACCGCTAGTCACTATGATAATACCTGCAAGTTTGCTAAAATTCTAACCTGCAATGCTAATAATGGTCATTGCAAATAACTATAAGCAAGGCATTTGACTATTTGTATCCATTTTTGTCCCACCTAGTATATCTGAGAAAAATTTAATTATTGCTTTTACGTTAACATTTACGACTCAGTGTGAAATATTGCATGAAAAATTCAACTTTATACTGGTTAAAAAAAGAGGGGGGGAAGGGCTGCGCTAGAGAGTAATAATACAGTATAAACCAGACCAAATGGTCACAATCCGATGGTAACGGTAAGCGTAAGTCTCTAGAAACAAGTGTAGAAAAATATATATAAAAAGAGTCTTTGTAGATGATAAAAATACAGAGTAAAAATAAAAATAAAAATAAATCTAAAAAGTCTCACTGATATAACTTGATGGGATATCTATACAGTCCTCAGGAGTTGATCCGTCCGGGTAGTAGGATACTCCGTATATGTGGAGACAAAATAGGAAACACGACAAACTGCCAATGGTGAAGTATTGCGGCTCCAAGGATAAGATGAAGAGTAAAAAATAGGATAATACACTCACATTTGCAGGAGCTTTGGACCAGCTCTAGACTTTTGGGCGTTGCAGCAGTATGATCCCCGCTACCAGGATAAACTGGAGGAATCGTCCGTCAGTCCAACCTTGGTACTCCGAAATGTATGGGAAACAACATTTTTTAAAATACACAATGTAAAACCATTGACGCGTTTCACCTAAAGCCTGTTTAGGTGAAACGCGTCAATGGTTTTACGTTGTGTATTTTAATAATAAAAGTGATTTTGGTTACCTTTTTTATAGGACCAACTCCTACTTTATTTTATCTTATATACAATTTTATTATTCCTGGCATTTTTATATTTTTTATATTTAATATTTTTACTTTTTATTTTTATTCTATCATTTTTTATCACTCGTATCCTGAGCCAAAGAAATCCTAGGTGGGGATTATTCCACCAGCGCTGTATTAATAGAGCAGTATTTCCTGCTCTATACTTGTAAGTATATTTTATTTATTGTATTTCTACATACTTTTCCTACTGAGAGCACTATTGTTGTTTCCCATACATTTCGGAGTACCAAGGTTGGACTGACGGACGATTTAATGGTGAAAATATAATTTTTGTTTTGTTTAGTTTTGCTACTGTTTTATACACATGTATAAAGGTTCTAAGACATCTTATACATACTAACATGTACAGAGTTAAAAAAAAGACCTTGATTTAAATTGATTTAGATTTCTACAGATCATATTAGTGAACAGGATTTGACAATGTCCTAAAGAGATATGCTAGTGCTAGGTTCATTTAGACTGATGTTAGGTGTCGTAGACATTGCATGCAGTGATTGGCAACTGTTTCTTTATCCCATGGCTGACATTTTACTAAATGTGGCAGCTTAATATAGCTTGAGATGCATACCATATCTTAAGTGAGATATGTTTGCACTTACAGTATATGGTTAACTCACTAAATATATACCACATTTAAGCTGAATAAAGTATTACATAGAATATTATAGATTATATATAATAACACGACATAGCATGTCAGTGCTTAATATAGTTTTTTTATGGGTTATATATGTATAAAGAAATCATAATTGGCTTTCTGAAAATAGCAAGACTGTGGTATTTAGTGTAATAAGATCATTGATGGAGTTGTCAATGCAAGGAACAGTTTAAACAGTTCAGAGATACAGAGAAAAGTCTGTATGCATGGTTCTCAGATGCATAAATAAGATTCAGGGTGTTTTTTTTTTTTTTTTTTAAGCAACACACAAAAAACACATAACATAACACATAACATAAATATGGAGGCTGGCATAGGATGAAAAATACATGCTATTCTTCAGGGTGATAATACCATAATATAATTTCCCCTTTAAAGGCAGTAGACATTCTAATTTGTCCTATTTTATTTAATTTATATTGATTTTTTTCCCAGTTGGTTTAGTGATCTGTGTCATGTTAGCCACTATACTACAATATATTAAAGACCTGAGGATCTAAACATATTAAAGGTTGTTATGGTGCCCAGAGGTCCATGGTACTTTGTAACCTGAAGGTGTTAAAGGGACACTCCAGGCACCCAGACCACTTCTGCCCATTGGAGTGGTCTGGGTGCCAACTCCCACTACCCTTAACCCTGCAAGTGTAATTATTGCAGTTTTTTATAAACTGCAATAATTACCTTGCAGGGTTAACTCCACATCTAGTGGCTGTCTACTAGATACCAAAATATGACTATAGAAGAGTTTGCAAATTTTTACAAATCGCTATTATGGTCTAAGACAAAATTCAAATTACTAGAATTAACAGTTTAATTAAATAAACCCGTGTGTCTTTGTACATGCCTATATTGGATGCGAAAGGTCCCAGGACCTATGTTTGCTTGGGGGCCCATGTTGCTGGTAGGCCTTCCCTGTTATTACATTCAGCAGTAAAGCAGCATTCTTTCTCATCAGTCAAATACCAGTCAATGATGGATTTAACAAGTCATAATGAATTGATTTTCATATTTTTTATAATAATAAAATACACTCACTTTTGTACAGCAAACAAAATTAATGGATATATAAAACAAGCATTTTAACCAAGAAAAAAAATATATAAATCAGCCGTGTTTTCATTGTAATGAATGTCCTGCACTTCAATTTCTAAATCAAATCAATAATTTGAAAGGTTAACACAAGCTTTTCAATACCCCTGGCTAGTGTTCAGAATAAATAATTGTATAGAAAAGCAATACTTTCTTGTAAAAAAGACAATACAAGAAATACAAATTGTATTTGTTTGCCTTTAACACTGTTAATGGAATTACAGACAAGGATTTATATACATGTTAATGATAAACTAATAGAAAACCTGGCCTTGCACAGAACATATTTTACTTGGTATGGAACATGGTAGATTATAACAGGTACCTGCACAAATTCAAGGTATAGAAACCATTGGTAACATTTAATAGGTTTACTATGATAAGGCATATCAAATAGATTCACCTGTCTCCTATTATTTTTCAAATCTTGTTAAATTCATAATTTCCTCCAAAATGTGCTTTATGCAGCAATGTTCCCTTTTCTGAACCAATTTTCATGAAATACATTTTACAAGCCACAATGGATTTTCCCCTACATAAATCAACAGGTCCAGGTGGATTTTATGAACAAATGCTATGCAGATGTCCTTGCAGTATGCTAACACAAAGTATCAGAGGACTCTAGACATCTTCCAGACGAGATGCTGATTACAATCATAACATCACCAAATCAGGGCAAATTACATGACTAATGAAAGAAATAATTTTATTTCTCCAACAAACGCCGACGCTAAATATCTGTCAAATACATACAGCTGGACACACCCAGTGGTTTCTTATTAGCAGGCAGTCTTTTATTTGAAGTTCAGAGGAATAGAAAGCATTTCAGCACTATCCTGTTCCTTTGTAAAGTCTACAGGATAGTGCCGAACTGTTGTTTTTTTCCTCCAAACTCCAAATAAAAGACTGCCTGTTAATTAGAAACCATTGGGTGTGCCCACTTGTATGTATTTGTTTCAGTTGGATTAATTGGGAGTTTTGGAGCTCCCAGGTGGGAGTATTCCCCTAATGAGTGTGTGTATTGCCTCTTACACTCTGCAGCTGTAATACTGTCAGAGAGACAATAACGATCAAGTAGACTTCTACATGGTCAACAGAGTGCAGATAATACATGGATTACAATATTATATTTGATACACCACCTCCAGAGGATGGGAATGTTCAGTCTCTGTTGACCTTTAGATGCCGAAAAAGCATATGACCACCTGAAATTTTAATTTCTGAGATTGCTGCAGAAAGTTCCCTTTCCCCACTGTTTAAATAAATTAATTTTGCCTCATATTCCACATAACATTGTTGAGATTTGGTGCCACAAATTTGTATAAACAACAACACAAGACAGGCGTGTCCCCTGTCACCACTTTTACATATTTTGGCTCTGGAGCCCCTTTCTAAGGCTAACCTCTTGCACCCAGATATACATGGTGTACATGCTGAAGATAGGGAAGATTAGGTCTTTTAGATCTTCTTCTTCTTCTTATATATAATGTGCCACCAATGGGAACGCTAAAAGACAGATAATTGTAACCAGAAAAGTTGGATATCCAGGAACAGAGGGGTTGATGCTCAATGAGCTTACACGCTAGAGTGAGTGGGGTATATTGACACAAAATGTAAGGGTAGGGTAGAAAAATTGGTAGCTAGAAAAGTATTCACTGGGGGCTTAGTGGGTGTTTTTTATTTATTGTTTATTTGTAATCATTATTTATACCTTGGACTTTTATCCTAATGTCATGTGGAATATATTCATACAGCACAGTTTGCTTCTGTAAACAAATTCAGACAAAGGCACAGGTATTGTGCATTTGGTGGGGAAAGGATTTTCGATTACCTTGCCCCATAAAGTCACCTTCCACTGGAGCGTAGACGTATTAGCATATTCAGACCTCATGATCACAGCAGGCAATCTTTAAAAAAACAAACAAAAAAAAAACTACTTTAAAGTATAGGAGATAAGTTGCTTGCTATTGCATACATGTTGATATTTATATTAGTCATGGCTTGATATGAAAGAAATCATGAAAATGTCATTTTTGCATAGATTTCAATATTTATTTAGACCCTTGAAAATTATTATACCCCCAAATATATTTCTGTGGGTGAAAAACAGGCAGAGAATAGTTCATAAATAATATGTTGACAATGTAGGTTTTATAAGGAGAACTTGTGGGGGTTGGTTTGGGTGTTCCAGATATTAATACATACTATCAACTTTGATTGTTCCAGCTGTTTTAGCACTTCACTGCAGAAAAGATCCCCTTCAAAGGGCCTATTTAGAAAGTTGTGTCATAAAACCCAATTTGATTATTGGCTACTGAAAATATCAAACACCACCCAAAGTGATAGGTGTAACAGACAAAAAAAAAAAATACATACAACTTATAAAATAACAGCTTCCCAGAGTAACCTTCCCAGAAGGACACTATGTAAGATAGTATATAATTATGTAAAGAACAAAGGGATGCTGCTTTTAAGCCTAAACATTTTTTTAAACTACATAGTGTAATATAACAAAGGCATGCAGAACTGACACTCTAATATTGTGCACTCACAAGATCGTATTATGGGTGCCTCCACTGATGGTATTGGGCCTATTTTTATTTATTTATATTTTATTTGTAACTCCAAATAAACAGGTATTTTTTACCTATCTGATTTCTGTTTCTTCTGGTTCCTGAATCCAACACCAGTTAGAGAAAAAGAGGTCAATTTGGCCCCCCAGTACCATCGGGGGAGGCACCCATAAGGCGATTTTATACTCCACATCTTGTGAGTGCACACTATTGGCGTGTCAATTCTGCATGCCTTTGTTGTATTAAACTATGTATTTTTTTAAATTTTTTAGGTTAAACAGTGGCATCCCTTTGTTCTCTACATACTTATATATTGTCTTACTTATTGTCCATCTGGGAAGGTTAAGTTCAGTTGCATTAATCTTATTTTTTGTTTTGTTTTACAGCTGTATTCCTTGTATTCCTTTACTACATAATTATGTATTATTGATACTGCCAGCTTCTGGTATCATTCTCTTATATTTAAATTAGCATTCATCCAATGGGATCATGTTACACAGTTTCCTTTAACTAATCATAAAGCATTGCTAACATGCATCACTCCTACCTTCCAATCGAGACATTGTATCAAGGTATTTGCCCCAAAATAATGACATCATGCTTTTTCCATTTGCATAGGAATTATATATTCTGCAGACTGTTGAACAAAAAATAAATAAAATCTTTCTATAGATGGTATATGGTGATGGAGAGATTACAATATTTGCTGAATCTTCACTTCCTGATGACATAGGTCAAGAGTTTGTTCCATGTCTTATGTGTGGTGGACTTTTTCTCACTTACAATTGTTTTGGAAACCAGACGGTCCCCAGGGCTCTTACCACATGACACATATTTTACTCTTAGCATTTCTAAAATTCCTGAGCAATGAAATCTGAAAGCTGGCATACCATATAATTACAGCTAAATGTCATAGCTAAAAAGACAATTAATTTTCTCAATCCTTGGGAACAATGAAACAGCAGGGGAACTTTGTTTAAGTATTCACTGAGGAGAGATGACTCTGAGAATCTGAACCTATACCTAAGATTAAATCTATACTTATGTTCTTACCTGAATATAATAATATTTACCTTTCCTTATATGTTAGATATAAAACCACCTACAGTTAATGAATAACTATTACTCTTTACTCTTTCCTTTGTTGCATGCTGTACACTTTCCCTATTGTTTAAAACAAATCATTTATAAAAAAAGTACTTTATATTTCTTAAAGAGCTAATATTCCTATTGTTGTAATTGTTATTACGGACATTGGTTTTATTTTAATCACATTTGCACAGTGCCACCCCAGTGGATAACGTACAAGAGTTGATTTACATAAACAGTATTAAAGGAATACAAAAGAATACAAAAAGGAACACAAAATAATACACACCTGTATTTTTAACACTATAGTGTCCTTGCCCCTAGCTAAATAGAGGTCCGACCTCATTTGCCAAAAAGTTAATAAAAATAGCTATTTACATATTTCTAGCACTGAGACTTCCTCTGCGCTGCTCACCTCTCCACCTACAGTAACATCATGGAGGAGGCATGGCCTCCTCTGCTATAGCCCAACCCAATGCTCCTCATAGAGAAGCATTGGGGACCTGATGCATATGCATGGTGAGCACCGTTCATACATTCAATCTCCCCCATAGAAAAACATTGTATTCAATGCTTCTCTATAGGCTTCTACATCAGATGACTAGTCTATAAGTTGTACTAGTCTATCAGTGCAACAAAAGCACCTATTGTGGATGACAGTATTACAGCCAATCAACGTGGAATTAAGCCTGCAATGTAAACAGTGTTTTAAATTGCACGGTTGAAAGGAAAAGGCTTCTGCAACCACACCACTTCACCGAGAAAAAGTGGTTTGGGTGACTATAGTGTCCCTTTAACTGTACAGTGTATGAGTAAGGGTGCATGGTTCGCTTTGGGAGTTAAGCTGCAAATGTAAAGAATTTAAGCCTTTTATGGTATGTTGTAAGCTTGCAATATGGTATATTGTAAGCTTGCAAGCTTTTCCTAAGGTGGTCTTACTATCTAATCAACTTGTGTAACATATCAAATGCATTCTTTTTTTTTGGAGACGTATTTTTTATTTCTTTGAAATTGTCCATTAGCAACATAACCTTTACTTTGAAATAATAACAGTAAAAAAAATGCCATTTTTAATGCATTGTTACAAGACATTTAATATGTCTTGGCCATGCAGTCACATGTCATGACTACCTTTACAATATAAGGATCTCAAGAGAAAATGATATATCATTTTTTAAAGTTGTTTTCAGTAAATTATAGTCATCATAACCTTCAAGAGAAATAGCTTCATTTACTTCACAGTGACTTCAGAGATGCACTAAAAGACAAATATTTACAGCACTAAAGACTAGATTGTTACACACTCACAAAATAAATCACCTCTGAAAATACTGTAAAATTATGTTTTTTGTTATTTGCAATATAAGGTAGCTGCTAAATATCATCTGTTCTCATTTGAATTGACCAAAACATAACATGAAATATATATATATATATATATATATATATATATATATATATATATATATATATATATATATATATATATATATATATATATATCTATATATATATATATATATATCTATATATATATATATATATATATATTAAAATCTATATATAAAATAAATATATACTGCTAAAAATAATTATGGATTGATTTTAGTTTCTGAACATCTGTTTACTTTATACAATGTGTACTAAATTCAAGGCATTCATAGAATTATACCTGACAATAAATAACCAATTACTACTAAAATTCTGAACTTAGCATCCCAACCACTTGTAGTCTAATAGAGTGAAACTAATCATTGGTTTTTATTATAAATATGTTACCTTTATTTCTGTAGTCCTATGGGAAAGGTTCTACAATTTTTACCCAAAAATAAGACATCCACTGAAAATAAGCCCATTGTTTATTTTTGGGGGATGCTCGTAGTATAAGCGCTAGTCTATGTTTGGGGAATTCACCCGAATGTAGCCTTGCTTTCTTGTACATACTTGCTACAATTTTTGACCGAAAATTAAGACATCCCCCAAAAACAAGCCCAAGCGCATTTTTCAGGTCAAAAATGTTTACAAGACCTGGTCTTATTTTCGGGGGAAAACGGTATTGGCTATAAGATGTGCATCAACTTGTTTTGCCTTACTTGACATTTATATTTACTATGGCATTCAGAATAACACTTGTATTCTTGAGAAGTTCAAAATAAGTTGGTTGTCATCCATCACTGTGCAGTAACTTCTTCTTTTTTTGTCAGCAGTGGTTCTACTGGGTGCCAAACTGTTCTAACCCACATAGAAGAAACCCACATAGAAGTAAATTAATTGCAAACAACCTGAAAAACTAACTGGAATCTGATAAATTATTTAAACAAAAAGTGACTTTTGCAACAAAGTGTATACGTGAAAAAATATCAAATTAAACCAATTGGAATGTAATTCCCTTTTTGGCAGAGATTTAACTCTGAAAATGTACTAAAATCTTCAACATATAAATACACACTATATAGGGGTAGTTCTGCTAGGGAAGATAAACATAGTACAGCATAGTGCAATACTGTAATAAAATTTGAATGATATAAGGTTTCAGGAATCTTCCCAGATATTAAACTCAATTCCAATTTGGACAATATAAGAAAAATAAAGTGCAACAAGATAAAGTGCAAAATATAATTTTATTCACCTACACATAAGTTAGTAATAGCTGTCCTACGTGTTTCATCCCACCAGAGACTTCCTCAGGGAAAATTCAAGTGAAGAGTACATATAACCCCCACCCCCCAGTCCCTTATAACCGCTTCTTAATTGGTCCACCAATGTTTCCATTGGTTACTATTATTATTGTATTATTTATATAGCGCCATCAGATTCCATAGCGCTGTACCCAGACAACTGGATGTACAGGAACAGAGGGGGTGGAGGGCCCTGCTCAATCAGCTTACATGCTAGAGGGAGTGGGGTTTAGTGACACAAAGGGGTAGGGGTACAAAGTAGGTTGTTAGAAAAGTATTCACTGAGGGCTTAGTAGGTAATTTTTGACAGTTGCAGGAGAGGAGTCATGGGGGGTGGGGAATAAAGACCTGCTAACAGTTTAGCACTTTCTTGAAGAAGTGAGTTTTCAATAATTCTTTTGAAGAAGTAGAGACTGGGTGAAAGTCTTACGGAGAAGGGAGTTCCACAGAAGAGGTGCAGCCCCGGAGAAGTCTTGGAGGCGAGCATCAGAGGTGGGAGTACAGACAGAGGATAGACGTAGGTCTTTGTCAGAGCGCAGAGGCCTTGACGGGATATACTTGTGTATTAGGGCGGATAGGTAGGTTGGAGCAGCATTATGTAGGGACTTGTAAGCAAGCACCAGAATTTTAAATTGAGTCCTATATCTAACTGGAAGCCAATGCCAGGGACTGACAGAGCAGTTCCTGTGTTCTTCCCCAGCTGGGACCAATTTCTTCTCTGTTAATTCTGGGTTTTGCCTCTTCTGATATCATTGCGCATCCTGCGCGATGACATCATGCGTTCCACGCAAGCGTTCCACAATCCGGGCACCGGGCCTTCTATCCTTGTAAGTTCTTTCTCAGTTGTTTCGTCAAGTTGCGATTGTGATGATGCAAGCATTCTATATACGTTGTATTTTTCTAATATTGTCCAAATTAGTACTGAGTGGAAAATATTTAATTACAGTATTGAGTATGTTATGCTATGTTTTCTTGTTTATCTTCCCTAGCAGGACTACCCCTATATATTGCAGAATCTGATAAATGCAGCTATAAGAATAAAAAAACCTTTATTAGACTAGCTAAACACTGCTGTCATCTTGCAACTTAACCAGTTCAGTGTTGTGACTAAGAATGGCTCTGCTTTTAGCAGGATCATTGATAGGAAATATATACAAATAACTTGTCACAGCTCCAAGCTCAGTAGAACACCACTAGATGCTCAGCCTCCTAGTTCTAAAAGCCATAGGGCAAGCTGTCCATATTTTGTTTTAGGCATTTACTGAGTAGCTGTTACAAGGCCACAAAGTGCTATACTTAATACATGAATACGAGTTTGCACGCTTATGTGTGCAATCACTGCTACTTCTTGTACTGGGAAAGAGGGAAAAGTGCCCAAACTCATGCCAGTTCTCTCAGTTGGATACACACAAGAGAGAGCCTACCTTTATAATAATTTCTCTTTAGACACTGCCTTGTTCGACTTGCTAGGAAACCATTGTGATTTTCCTTTGAGTCATTACCCTCATATCCCAAGATAACCATATGAAGATGGTGCATGTTCAAATCTCCAACACTTTGGTTGGTCGATGCTAGAGGAGCGGTGTGGCTCTTACACTGCAAAGAGTTTGTACAGACATATGTAATGCAAAGATATATCGAGTTAACATAGGAGGGAATTCTGGGGGCTTCTCAAGGGCTTACCTTGAGAATTTGGCACCCGGGGCAGATCCTGTGTGTGTGTGTGTGTGTGTGTGTCCCAAAATATAAAAAACACCTGCAACATTTTTAAAATGTTTTCTTTTTTTATAATGTATTGTAAAAATTTGTAAACGTTGTAAAACCCCTGTTTGCCCCTTCTACAAAATCCCTTTCCAGCCCCCCCTTCTGCAAACACCTGTACTGCCCCCTTCTACAAATCCCATGCCCCCTTCCACAAATTTGATGCTCAGCCCTCCTTATACAAGACCCCTGCCACCTTCTACAAAATCCCTGCACCCCCCCACACACACACAGTTACAGGAAGAAGTCACACACTGTCATGCTCCTGAGCAGGTCAGAGAGGAGACGATTGCAAGGGTTATTGGTTAAAACTTTATTTGTCGTATTAGACATAACAAATTTACTGAAATAAAGAATAAAGTGCTTAGGCGATATGCCACAAACAAGATCTTTAGAAAGTAAATGAATAAAGTATTTTGTATACAAGCAGACTTGAAGTTATACCAAGTAGTTAAGGATTTCCAGGATACTTTGCAATGCAGCTTGTTATAGGTAAATACATTTTAGGATAAGGCAATACAGGATCATGCAGAGTTGCAGAGGTTGAAACAGATATATTAGAAAATAATATAATGCAGGTTGCTTACGAGATCATGCAGTGATGCAGCAATTGAAGCAGTTAAGATTCTTCAATGAAGGCAGTACGCCACAAATCAGGATTCTTGGAAGGTGATAAGGAAAGTCTTTCGGTAAGATGTAATTCAGGCAAGTTCAGGATGAAGTAATGTAGGTTAGTGCCTTTCAGTATGAGGAAATGCAGATTAGTACAGGATGAGGCACTGCAGGTAAGTTAACTACAGAATGAAATATTGTAGATAAAATACAGGATATTACCAGGAACAGAGATTCTTTATCAGAGCATAGACTTTAATGTCCAGGCCCTGTTGTATGTCGAGGAGTAGACTTATCAAGCCTCCTAATTAGTTAATCCAGGTGAGGTTATTAAGTTGAGTGAATAGATTAGTGGCTAGGGAGGCCACTAGAGGAGAAAATCATGAAGAATCCCTTAAAGGGCCAGTAATAAACGAAAAAGGCTTACATGTCAGTTTTGGAACCTGACACACACACACACACACACACACACACACACACAGTTATGGGCATACAGTTACACACAGTTACAGACAGACAGTCACACACACACACACAGTTACAGGCAGCATCACATAATCACAGGCAGACAGTCACACACACGTAGTTAAATTCGGATAGCTGCACATAAAGTCACAGGCAGTCACACACAAAGTAAGACACACACACAGTTACATGCAGACAGTCAGTCACACACACACACACAGTTACAGGCAGACAGTCACACACACACACGCAGACAGACAGACACACACACACACCCACAGTTGCTGGCAGTCACACACACACAGTTACAGGCAGTCACACACACACACACACAGACAGTTACAGGCAGACAGTCACACACACACAGTCTCTCTCTCTCTCTCTTACAGACAGACAGTATGGCTGGAGGAGGTGTGGATTCTCTGAAGTCTCTCCCTGAAGTCTGTTAGCTGGGGAAGCAGGGACTCCTTGCTTCCCCTCCATGTGCAGCAGTAGCAGCGGCTGGGGGCCGGGTTAAGCTCCGTCCCTGCTGCCAGATTGGCCCCGCCCCCATGTTTATTACATTCGGCTGGTTTTGAAGTGGCTGCACTGCTAGTCTCTGCTTGTGTGAGATGTGTCGGCTGCCCGGCACCCCAGCTGCCATGACAACCTGTGCGACCATACAGCTCACACATGCCTGGCCCTGGTCATGATACCCCCTACCAGGTGGTACCTAGGACAGACCGCCCCCCACAACTCCCCTAGTATGCCACTGTTTATAGCTATAATTGTTATTAACCAAAAATCACCAAAACTATTTATGAAGGTCAGCAAGTAATAGTGTTCTTTTCTCCATGTAAAAATATATGCATAAAATCTGTTGTACTGCTCAGTGAATTGCCTAATACATATACAGTAGAAAATGTTATATGTTAATGTTATTACCTAAAAGAGAATGCACACTAGAACCATAAAGAATGCAAATATTTAATGAACAAACAATTGGTTAAATATGCATATAGCAAAAAAAAAATCAACATTTCAGCACCAACTGGCTGCCTTTTTCAAGGGTGTTTAGTTGGTGTCGAAACGTTGGGGGTATTGGGGACCTGTGTTTCTGCTAGGTTAGGCTAGTGCAGGGGTAGGCAACCTTCGGCTCTACAGATGTTTTGGACTACATCTCCCATAATGCTTTTACAGCCATATTGCTGGCAAAGCATCAAGGGAGATGTAGTCCACAACATCTGTAGAGCCGAAGGTTCCCTACCCCTGGGCTAGTGAGTAATTTGGTAAATTGTTACTGTTTTATTTTTGATGCCTGTATATTGTCACTCTGAATTTTTTTGCTATATGCATACTTAACCAAATGTTGGTTCATTAAATAGTATCATTCTTTATGGTTCTAGTGTGCATTCTCTTTTTGGTAGTATTTATGTTTATTTGCAATATTTCTTTCATTTCATTATGGCCAGTGACATCATCTCAAATTTCAAAGTGGATATTTTCTACACAGTGACACTCATCTTCTGAATAACTTATTTACCTTTAGGAAGCAAACAGCTTTTGAATAAAAGCATTTAATGCATTATTGTTAAAAATATTTGTCAAAATATATTCTAGTAGGCCATAAGGACAACATATCCCAATAACTATTTAGGGTGCCATATTTTCTAATACACAATAAACTGGTGTAAACAGATTTCCAGATGATAGTGAAATAGTTTTTGGAACATTCACAACATTTACTTCCATGTTGAAACAACTAATTTATTTATCATCAGTGCCAACAAATTCCTCGGTGCTTTACAATTAGAGAAAGGAGTAAGAACGTTCCAGCTTAAACAAGCTTTGTAAACCAGATCATATAAACATGAGAATTTTTACTAGCTTTTATTACTATTAGCATTTATTACAATGAAATAACAGTAAGTAGTAGGCAATTTTTTTTTTTTGCTAAGTAACTTACCCAAGGACACTTTCTAGTAAATCGTTCTGACTGGAATGTGAACCTGAGTTTCCTGAGTGATATTCCTACTCTAACCATTCTCACGAATAATGTTGTGATACCCGTTACATTTACCGTCTATTTTATAGATGGCATATAAAGTACTATTTTTTTTTTTTTGTTTAGTTGTACCTAAATTGCATAGAGCAACTTTAGTTAATTGCTCAGCTATTTAGGCTGTGGGAACAATGTGAAAATTGTGAACACTTCCTGGGACTTTACATTAGCATCCAGCTTTATCTACAGGTTGTATCTTTGTAGTGATGATGGTCAGTTAGTACTTGTTGTCGCAACAAGGAGAAACCAGATCTGGTAGTTAGTGAACATCATGGCCATTTCAAGCAATACAAAATTTGTAAACCAGATCATATAAACATGAGAATTTTTACTAGCTTTTATTATTATTAGCATTTATTACAATGTAATAACAGACCCTGACCTTGAGCCCTTTAAACAATGTTCTTCACTAAATAACCTATAAGCTTACAATCTAACATCTACGGTAATAAACAAACAATAACAATATGATGGGGAGCTGAGCAATTGCATTTTAATTGAAGATATTCAAAATAATTTAAATGTTTTGGAAAAGAAAATACTACATGTATTGCATAAATATATTTTTCATTCAAGCAGAAGCTTACTTAATAAAGATATGTGGATTTTTAGCACAAAAAGTATGGAACACGGATATAAAAACTCAAGAAACAGAGCTTTTACCAATGCATAAAAATTATTAATTAAACCAACAAATATATTTTGTCATAAGGCTTTTACTGGAAAAAGAACACAGCAGCAGAGCTTATAGTTGTAAATTTTAAATTCTGCTGCTTCTCACAAAATAATGGTACATTACTTGGTTTAGTTACATTTCAACACTGCTGTATTTCATTTTTGCATTTGTTAGAGTGGTATACAAGAATGAATATTTTATCTGGTAGTGTGGCAGAATCTACATTTTCTTGCTTATTTGTAGCACCAAATTATTCATTATGTATTTTTCAGGCTTGTTGAATCATTTTATAACCTCTGCAATAATGTCTAAAGATAGTTGTATATATTTTACATATCAATTACATTGCAATAAATAGCTAGAAAACAAAGATATGCATTTAGAATTGTAATAATTTCATTTGCTGCATGGCTATGGAAATGGAAGAAAACAGACAGGCATCTGGAAATGTAGAACTTGGCAGCAACAGAAAATAGTTAATTGGACCACATAGGGATTTACTTACCAGACGTTACAGTGCACAACATAAATTTATGAACATATCAAGGGATTTATCAAATAAGAAGGTGACATTTTAAGTAAAAATATATAGTTAGAACAAGTACACGTAAGCTATAGCTGAAGTTGGTAAGATATATATTTACTGATAATAAATCCGCTTCTCAGTGGTCTTATGTATTCCCAACTTTCCCCATTACAGTCTATAATGAATACAGCGGCAAGGCTCTTCTTCCTGTCCACCCGCACCTCTACTTGCTTACAAATCTCTACGCAATGCTGCTCCAACCTACCTATCCTCACTAATACACAAATAGGTGTATCACCCAGTCTCCACCCCTTCAAAAAATCTTTAAAAATTTACTTTAACTTTAAAAAGTGTACTTTTACTTTAGGAAAGCATATCGATGTTAGTCCACCCATTGTACGGCATAGTGGAATTAGTTGATGCTTTATAAATAATAATAATGTCAAAAATACTTTTTTTACACAAAAGAGTCACCAATGCATAAAAGAACCTTACAGTAGTGTTGGGAAAGATTAATATAGTCAAACACTTAAATAAGGCGTGGACTAAGTACACTATGCCTTTACTATGTGAACAGTCAGAAACCACCAGAAAGCCAGTCAAATGTAATAAAAGTTGTAATGTTTCAAGATGGTGCGGCTGCCTACTTAACCTCATTTACTGAGCCCCTGATCCTCTGAGATGACTTGGCTTTCTCAAAACTATAAACTGATAGAAAGGTGTGAAAAAAACAACATTACATTTTACGAAGAAGTAAGTAGAAGTATAGATCAGGGTGTTGCAGTGGATGTGATCTACTTGGATTTTGCCAAGGCATTTGATATGGTTCCTCACAATAGGTTAGTCTTTAAACTAAAAGAAATTGGTCTACATGAATATTCATGTTCTTGGGTAGAACATTGGCTTAAGGATAGAGTACAACAAGTTAATCATATTGCGAACTGCAATGATAATAGGGAGTTGATCAGTACCCTGCTATAACCCTGTGTACACTATGTGCTGAGAGCTAATAGGAATTCAGCATTATTGTCATGGTCTCGATCAGGTCAGATAGGAGACGATTGCCAGATTTAGCAGAAGTTACTTTATTCATAGATTTTGACAGTATAAGAGTCTTTAGTAGAATAAATAAGAAAAAGGGAGAAATAAATGTTAAGGCAATATGCCCTATAAAGAAAACAACCAAAAGTGCAAATAATAAAGCTGGAGAAGTATAGTGAAAATAACAAGACAGGGATTAGTAACTTTTAAAGAATCAGGAATGAAAGGAACACCTTAGATATCAAATTGCAGCAATGTCCAGATAGTGGGTTTTGCAGGTTTGTATTTATCAAGGTAGATAGGATAATTTCAATAGCAAGCCAAGTAGGAAGGGTGCAGGATTGAATGAATCAGATATGCAGGTTAAAGCAATAGGAGTCCTAGTAGTTTTGGTGCAGGGTTGAATGAATCAGGTAGGCAGGTTAAATCAATAGTAGATCAAGTAGTTGATAGTAATCCATTTTAGGAAGGAATATTGTTTGTAGCAATTCTAGAAGTATGCAATGCAGGTAAGTAACTTTAGGTAGGATGCAATGCAGGTAAGTACAGGAGAGTTGGTAATAATCCAAATTAGGAAGGAGAACGGACTGTAGCAATTCAAGCAGGATGCAATGCAGGTTAGTACAGGATCTCTTACAGGAGCCAGGATCTCTCACAGGAGCCAGGGTATGAAGTTCTTGGTATGAACACCAACTTCAATGGAACGGCCTCTTGCTTTTTTGGGTGTGGCCATTTATAGCAGGACTTATTAACATAGGATACAGGTGAGTATGATGTGACTAGTGGCTAGGGAGACCACTAGAGGTGAAAACCAGGAACTGCATTTAAAGGGACAGTAACAAAAAGAAAAAAGTCTTGCTTGTCATCATAAGAATGTGACAATTATCTGAAATGGTTGGGATATATCCATATCTTGATGCATTAACTGTGTTCGCATTATGTTTTATAAGAGCAGCAATATTTAATACAAAACAAAAACATTTTCGTCTAACACAGTAAAGGAGTTTAAGCATGCGTGGGATAGGCATAAGGCCATCCTAACTATAAGATAAGGCCAGGGACTAATGAAAGTATTTATAAAATTGGGCAGACTAGATGGGCCGAATGGTTCTAGATGGGCCGAATGTTTCTATTTTACCGAGACATGTACTGTGTAGTTATCTCTGTATTGCAGCTCTGTGTAATCTATCACAGTGATCCTGACTTTGTGGGATAGTTATGAGTATCTCCTTATTGTGCTCAGCTCTCTATGTAATATCTCTGTATTTTACTCAGCTACAGGTTGTATTGGGTATCTCGGTAGTCTACCAATATCTATGTATTTCATATATTATTATCATTGTGTTGAGCCCAGCTCTGTGTATTATATCTCTATTTTTTCTCAGCTCTGTCTGTGGTATGGTGGTATCTCTGCGTTGTACTCAGTTCTATATGCTTTATAGATATATTTATATTGTGCCCAGTTTGTTTTATTGTATGAGCATCTTTGTATTATGCTTAGCTCTCATTTTTGAATGAATATCTCTATACTGTATAGAGAGGAGTAAAATTCTGGAGGTGGAGTCTGGTGCCCTACCATCTTCACAGTTCACTGTTTCTATGTTTTATATTTCCATATGTTTTAGCTTTTCTATTTTCTAATTAGTGTATATTTTCTTTTATTAAACAAAACCTGTCTTTCTTTAGAAAGTCCATCCTCATTAAAATATGATAGGAAGGAAAGAGCCTCAAAGCAGATAAAAAGGAACTGTGACAAATAAGAGAAAAGTATATAATAAGGTTTAAAGAAACGAGTAGAACGAGTAGAAAGGATACACATAAAATGGGTAGAGAGAAAAAGCAAGTACATGAGATGTATCTGGGTAAATAAACCATCAAAACGAACAAAAAGTAACACACAATATCAAGTTGCACAGAATATCAATAAAACCCATAGTTCCAGGAGAGTTTTTTTTGATGAGTTAAGCAATTCTGGTATGGAGCTCTGCAAAACAGTGTCCTACCATAATGGCCGCTGGCTCTTCCCCCCTTGTCATGGTGTTTGATTATATCAGTAATCAGCTTCTACGTTTTCACAATATATACCTTTTAATTCAACTAGTCGATATAATTTATTTATTTTATCATTTCATGTGTTTTGTCCCATTTTTGCAAATATTAGTTAATATGTAATCATAAGTAAACTCCTCATCCAGCAGATATAAGCTTAGAATCAGGTGGATATTGGGTGGGCTGATATTGAAGGGTGTAGTTTTTGAGGTTAAACATGACTTGAAGTGTAGAGAAGCTAATGGAAGTAGCTAGTGGTTCAGATGAGTTTGACTGTCAGGAGCATGCAATGGATCAGGTCACAAAGGTGGTTGAACTATAGAGTATCAAGATAGTTGTTTTCAGGATTTAGGAAAGACTTAAGATATGAGTATATAGTTAGGAGTGAGATAAGTGGAAACCACAATATCAAGTGGGTGAAGGAAGGTTACAGAATGGAGTTCAAGATTCTGAAATGATCTCAGTGGAACCTAACTAATAAGAGATAGTGAACAACCAGAATATTGAAAATTTAAAGACATAAGATAGAGTATTGGTAATTTTGAAGTCTATTGACTTCAAAATCACCAGCAGAGAGAAGCACCTTGAGAAAGAAATGGTAATATACTGCATATTTGGGCGGGGCCTGGACACCATGCTGGCAGATCACACACAGCCTGTGCTCCTGCCTAAACTCAATGAAAATAAGCTTTTCCAGACTCAAATAACCTGCTACTGGACTTACACATGCTGTTACCTATGCCTGACAATGCAGGAGCCACTTTGAAGAGTGTTCCAGCTCCGATACTTCTGAAATCAGGCGACTGTGGCCAACAGCTTACTGCGGCCTAGTGGTTCCCTGGCAGATCACTTCGTTTGGGGCTGCCTTGGCTTTCTTACTCAGAGGTCTCTCAGAGCCCCGCACTCCTACCCCTCTGGACCGGTGGGAGTTATCCCAGTCCCCCAGCACTTACCTCTGGATCACCCCGGGGAGAATTTCCTGTAGGTGGCTGACATCTTTCAAGATGGCCGACGGCACCGCAAAACCTGATGAGACAGTGACTTTTAAACAGCTGGGAAGCAGCCTTCATGCAAAAATGTTATGAAATATGCCAGCGATTCTGAGTGCGCTTGGAAAGTAGGCGACAGCCACCAGCACTGGTAACACCTGAGCAACAGTGGACCGGGTAGGGAGATGACTTGCTGGAGCGGAGCAGATCTCCTTCACGTACCTACCATAAATATCGCCCACCTAGACCAAGGGCACCCAGAAGTCTCCATGCATCACCCACAGAAGCAGAAACATACCAGAGACACATTGTGAATATGGAGGTGGCGAGGTGAGATGCCCAGCATCATAAAAACCAACATCAAATTTGCATCGATGCACCCATATCAGCAATGAGTTCCGAAACTGCTAAAAACAAATCATTCTCATGACTTCTGGTTTCTAAATGGAAGCCGTGCAGTGGAAACCAAAGGAGGTCATCCAAACCTCTGCATGTGATCAGATTACCAGGAACATCCAGTTTGTGTGAACATGTAAAATGTTAATGTAATATTAACGGTGGATCGTAATTAGTTTGATTCTTCTTTCTGAAATTAACCCATTAAAATTTTCTTATGCATTTTGAACTCTATACTGGGAGAATAATAGGAAATAATAATAATAATAATAGGAAAAATAATAGGAGAAGAACATTCTCTGCATTTTTTTAAATTTAGTTTTTTGTTAAGAATAATGTACAAACAAAATGTGATGAATCACAAAAACAACACCAGCGGGTATGATGCTGTTAGCAAAGTCAAACAATGCTCAGTGAATAAATATACTAAATATTTCACCATTATACGTAATTCCTATGAGATATTATTTATTTTTAAATGGAGTTATTGTTACAATGACTATTTTTGCCTTGCAAATGTGGCATGCTGTTGTTTCTTGCACATACCTTTCAATTTGTAATGTTATTATTTGTTACATAGCAGTTCACCCCTGGATATGTTTAGAATTCCAATTTGTCTTATTACTTAAGAAACTGAATTCCTCTTAGAGCTTGGATGATATTTTATTGTTGGATTTTTTTCATGTACGTTTAACAAAGCAAGGTTCTTCTTCAAAAAGCATATGTGTCTATTTTCATCATCTTTTATTATTCTCAAACTTTAACCTCAGCAATGAATCAGCGAGCAGATGGGCTACTCTCCCTTAGAGATGTAGGCTATTTTTTCAACATAAACATTTTTTTTTTATTATTAAGTATAGCCTAGACAAGCATCTTTTACATGTTGGAAATATATATTATAAGAAAATGGTACACATTTATACTAACTCTGCATATTGTTCTGATGTAAGCTATAATTTAAAACAAGTTAAACTTAATAGATCATGGCTTTCCAAATTGAATTGAAACAAATAAATCATATTACTGAAATACTGAAAAAAAATCTTAAAAATTAATTGAGTAAAGCAAGTAACAATATTTGTTCATAGTAAATCTGGTTTATTGTAACTGTAATAAAGAATGCATGTTTCCACCAAATAGATGCGAGAAAAATGGTTAGAGTTCAAAGAAAGCAGGTTATGTTTTATTTATTTTGTTTTCCTTTGCCTTTTTTTTCCTACAGCCTTATTGGTTTAACCCCTTAAGGACCAAACTTCTGGAATAAAAGGGAATCATGACGTGTCACACACGTCATGTGTCCTTAAGGGTTTCAAAGCGTAGAGAGGCTTACCTTCTCTTTTTTTCTTTTACTCCCCCTTGTTTTTTTCCCTTGCCATACTTAATAACTACGCTTAGTAACTCTGAGCTGAGATGTTTTGATACGCTCATGTTTTGACTATGACTGATCTTGTGCAGTTTATTATTTTAATTAGTTTTAGTACATGGAATTGCATTTATAATTTTTTCACATTTTTGTTGTAAAGTTAGGGGTAAAAAAAAGCCTAAATAAAAAATGTAAACAAAGTATTAAGAGTGATGAAGGGAGAGGTGTAGTCTTTCTAGACTAGGATTAGGTAACCATCTGCACTCCGGATGTTGTGGACTTCAACGTCCCTGATACTTTTCTAGCATTATAGCTGTCAGAGCATTATGTGAAATGTAGTCTAAACCATCTGGAATGCCGATGGTTGTTTTCCCCTGCACTAGACTTTGGAAAAGAAATATCAAAGCAAAACAGATGCAAAGTGCTACATTTGACATACATGTTTCCATGATGATTGCTTCTTAGTTACATTCATCTACCTTTAGTACCTATAATTCTTAGGAGAATTCCCCTATTGTAGTATAAAAACATGGCTTTTAAATAAAGGCATTTATAAAACTTAATGGTGTGATTTAATATCAAAGTAAGAGTAATTTACTAGTCTTAAGGATGGAGTACACTGTCTTGTTATCCCACTTGAATCTAGAAATCTCATTGGGTAACATGTAACAAACTTTGAAATCCAACTTTTGTATCTTGGCTACTCAAAATACACATCAGTGAAATGTTTACCACACTAGTATGAAAGCGATTAAATTGTGAGTGTCACTCAAATTATGTAGAAGCAAATACTTTGCTGTAACTGCATTTTTAGTATTTTTTTTTTCTACATTAAATATATTTTATAAAAATATATATATTTTTGTCAAACTATTTTTAAGTAGTTTGGCAAACAAAGTGAGGATTTCCTGGCAATCAATCCTTACTTAATCTGTCCCAAAACAAAGCAATAGGAATGCTTACTTTTTTATTATCCATCCACAACATTGTGGGCACAACAGTATGCACTGATCTTCCCTACATATTGACATATAGTGGGATTTAATAATGGTGATTTGCAGTACTCCCATTGCAACTGAATTGCAGTTGACCCTTTTGACGAAGTTGACTCATCGAGCCACCAGGAGCCAAACAAGTCAATGATATTTCAGCTGCACTGCAAGGGTGGCATTGACTCTATGTGGCTGAATACTTGCATCACCCAGTGCTCTCAGCCTCTCATTGCCATTTATATATTTAGGATGGCAAATGATGATGTGAAATTCCTCATTATGATGCCCTAAGCATAGGGCAGGAATAGGCAATCTTCGGCAATCTAGATGTTGTGGACTACATCTCTCATAATATTCATACAGTCATAATGTTTGCAAAATATTAGAGGAGATGTAGCTCGAAACATATGGACTGCTGAAGACTGCCTAACCCTGGCATAGTGAATGGGTATGGGGTACACATGAATAATCTATTATAAATATTAAATAAGCTAAAAATAAGATTAATTAAAAAAGTATTTAGTCTGATTATTCACACATATTGCATGTGTATTTAAACTGAAATATTTTACATTCAATATAATTTCAGGCAAAAAATAAATAAAATAGATTTGTATTTATATGGCAATGTTTTTCCTCCCTCTATAAACTAAGGAAGAGTGAGTCAAGATATGGTCCAAACTACATCAATCTGAATATTGTTCTTGCAGTTACTTGTTTTCTCTTTTTTTAAATTGCCTATTTTTCTAATAAACGATGAATTTGACATTTTGAAATAAAGAAATAGTCTTAGCACATACACTGTTAACCTATTGGAAATATGAGAAAAGTGGTAAAATGTCAAGCTCTGTACATTGTACACAAAAAAAAAAAAAAATTCTCATATTACTAAATTTATCTTCGGCTAAGCATCTGCCTCCTCTAGAGCATTGACTGTTATTACATACACTGCAATGATCTAGAAAGGAACTCAAGTGTAACATTGCGAATGAAAAAGGTCATCAAGTGATATAAATAGTAAAAAATATTTCAAATTTAACATTGTATATTGTTTGCCCTTGTCATTCAGTTTTAAAAAATTGTACATTTATAACATCCAGAAATATTGTGTTAGTTAGTAGAAATATATCATTTATCAGTCTCAACCCAGGAAAATGTATAATTTAAACTGTCATAGAGCAATGTTTTTTATAAATAAAAAATAGCAAGATATTTTAAAATATCAGTAATGTTCATAAGTTCCTAATTAACAGAAGTACGCAAATCTCTCTGCAGGACATGCCGTCTTACAGTAGTTGTAGTTGCTCGCTAATAATACCCATGCAGAATTGTTTTGTCCATTATTTATTTCCAGGTACAGTTTATTTTTGTTTGATGTGCAAACATGTTGATACTGAAAATGTCATGCAAGAGAGGGTGGTATGATTTCAGGAAGGACTCAATGTTTGACTTATGGCATCATTATGTAATCTTGAAAAATAATAGTGATACAGTGATAAACTTGAAAAATAATAGTGATATAGGGAAAGGTGGACTTTGACGACCTGAGGAAGTAAAGACGAGGCGGGGTAAAAATCTTAAAAAGAGAGACATTTGATGTCTGAGTTCCAACTGTCTTAACTTATACAGATTGGAGAACCAATATGTAGATTTAAGAAAAAAGAGCAACTTCTTAAAGGTCCCCAGAAAAAAGGTGAAATATACTCAGATCTAGCTTCTTCTAGTAAATCTTAAGGCTCTGTTTTAATACAATTTAAACAATAAATATGAGAATCTTGGAATCAGAGAGTGATTATGAAAATTGAATGCATAACATAAGTCTAATGTGCATCTCACATTATTGTTGCAATATGTATGTGACAAACTCCCCTTTCCAAGTGAGTTTGCCACAAGTTCTTGGAGGAGCCTGCTTGCCAGCCTCCTGCCCACAAACTATTGACCCTGCAAAATGTGATGTAAAAGTCTCCATTTGTGTATTTGGACTACATGGTTCGCGAACCGAACAGCCGCACGAACCGGAGTACACCCTGGAGCTTGTTAAGCCTAATTAATACTTTGTAGCAATTTCCATCGCAGTGTTCTAAGAGTTCGTCTGGGTGGCCGCAATTCCTACGGACGACCACAAGGTGGCGGCCATCTTTTTCACATGAACACAGGCAACTGTGTTTGGTCATTGAGTTGAGAACTATTTTCGGACACTGAAACTCCCGAACACCGCTGATTGCCTGCGTTCGGTTCTACAACACTTAGAAAGACACTGTCCAGTGGAAACGTTCCCACGAACAAGGGAAACAAGCTAATCGTGTGTATGTTTTTACTATAGTCTACTCTCAGGTCCAGGGGGGAGTGCCCTTGCATGGGGAACTGCATATAAGGCCAGTAGTGGCTGCCAATAAAGGTATTCCAGCTTGTACTCCCAGAACTATGTGTCATATGGTTACTGGGAGGGGAAAGGACTACTCTTTAATCACTGTAACAGTGTGGAGGATTCAACAAGAAAAGTCCTTGTAAGGACTAGAGCTCCCAGGACTGAGTATCGTCCAGTGCCTGGTGGGTGTCTAGAACGAATTCCCCATTCATCTCCAGGACCCAAGTCAAGCCACAGCAACTGTGGGCAGAAGTGTTGTGGTTTGTCCCCTGTTCCAGCTAGGAAGTGGTCCTTGGCAGAGGTACCCAGCCAGGGGTACAGGGAGCTATGTTACAATGTAGTTTACTATATTTATGTGCAATAAAATTATATAGTTGTGATCCACAATGGGAATCGATAGTTTTCAAGATGAATATTGAATTGTGTATGAAATGTGAATTGTGCATGTTTCATGTTGTAGCATGACAGACTCCCTAAAATAAAGTTTGTTGGATTTTATTTGTGGTTCTTTCAACATTATTCTGCTAAACCATAGAAAAACAAAACAAAGATAACACAACCCCAGAGGTTTTTAAGTGCAATAAAGGAAAATAAATATATCTTTCAAGATTATTACACATGCCTATTTAAACTTGGATTATAAAAGACCTTACCACACTTCTTATGAAGCAATGAGAGGAGAAACATATAAATTGTGGTCCCTAGCACTTACTGGACTTTTTAAACTTTGTTTTTCTTTACTGTATTGTTATTTTACTATGTAATAAAGGTAATTTTATACATTGGCTATACTTACCTAGTTAATTACCTCCATCCTGCTTCCTGGTTATCCTCAACATCCCAAGTTGGGGATTATACCACCTGAGGCTTATTATACTAGAGCAAGTCCTGCTGTAAAAAGTGTGAGTATGTTTCAATATATCTATATATATATTATTTATTTTTACTTACTTCCCATATTTTTATTTTCTGTATTCTATATCTGCACAAGAAATATCCAACTGGGAATACTCTTACCACCTAGACCCACATATATCATTGGATTATACCATCTGTGCAAAAGTTAGCTCTGGAAAACATGAGTGTATTATCAACACAAGTCTGCTAATATTTGCACTTCATCTGTGCTATACTGCACTATTATTTGTTTTTGTTCTTTTTGAGGTTATTAATACCGAAGTATCGTGAAAGGTATATACTTTTGCTTTTGTTGTACTTAAAAATCTCTGGCGGGGTTTTTTTTTGGTTTAACACATAAGGTTTTTGGAATTCCTGTGTGATTCACTGCTGCCCAGACTATTTATTTATTATAGTAAGAGCCTATTACAAAACCTTATTCTTTTTTCTTGTTCTTTGAGCATTCTTCCCTCTGCTACATGGTCCTCTCCCACATCACCTACATCTCTATAGCTACAAAGAAACATATTCTCATTTGTATAAATGTTAAAACATATATATATATATATATATATATATATATATATATATATATATATATTATTTTAACTTACATTAATTACTTTTTGCATAAATTAATAACAAAGAAAAATTCTACTTTTAAAGAAGTAAATAAAATGGCTATAAAAGTTGAACCACTCTGCATACAGTCCTTTGTTTCCCCCCCGCCCCCCTCTTTCTGGTCGTAAAAATAAATAGGTGCCTTGTCTGTATAGAGCAGCTGTTCCCAAACTTTGTGACGGGTACACACGGGCGCCGCAAGATATTTTCCTGGTGCTATGATCATATGCTGGCTCTGCAGGACCGGAGGGGAGGTCAGAGATCCAAGACTGAGATGATGCATGGATGTTTATGAAGTGGCAGGGAGCACACTTCCTAAACACACAGCTGTGTCTATTTTTAAATATTATAAGGAAGGAGTCCTAAGCTGGTAGCTCCCTCCTTGAAATAACTAAAATGAATGAACGATGAATGAATAGTACGAATCAAATTTCATCCAGCAAGCAAGCTCATATCATTCATAGTATTTTGTATTGCCAAAAAATACTCTGAATACATGCACAGTTCAGCCAATTAGAGATCAGTGTGAGCCGACTTGCTGACATCACTCTGTCCCACACCCAAATCACTGCCACCTTTCCTGTTAACAGGGGTTTGATTTACTGTATATATATGAAGAGGACAGTAATTGGCTGTAGGGAAGAGTCAGCTCAGCAGCTCAGTCACAGCAAGACTATGGAAATTTTAACAGGAAGTAACACAAAAAAAATAATTTCAAGTCTAAATGCATTTAAGTTATGTTGGTGCCAATAGTGGTCCTTTAAGTTGCTCTTATACCCCTTCTATGTATATAACAAAGGTTGCTCTGTGTGTCTCTTGCAAAACATATATGGGGCAAGATAACAATACAAAGACCACATAATCATTATTAGTAGCATGTCATTATGATTACCTTTTGAGACTCACAAACATTTTCTATAAACGCAATAGCAGTATAATCCCTACCACTGGGTAACTCTTGGGTATGCTCTGTCTATCTTAGTTCAGGTGCAACAACAACATTCAGATAATGATTGTAGGGTATTCATAATAGAACCAAATGTATAGATCTTTTTGTTTTTCCTGTATGTCACTCATCTTAATTCTCTGTATAGTGATTAGAGGCTGCAATCTAATGTCTCTTTTAAATAGTATAAGTTGCTTAAACATGAAAACAATAGGTTATTTTTTTCCTGTTTTAGACAAAAAAATATACTTTTGTTGTTTACCTTCTTTGTTTAATAAGACAAATGTTATACACTCTGAATGGAGAAAAGTTTTTAATGTCCTATTTTCACCTTTTCTATTATGTATTAGTATAGAAACCAGATTAAACAAATGCATAATAAAATATTGTAAAATTTCACAAAATTAATTACAAATCTATTTTTGGAACCCTATTAAAATGATTTTGAACAGGAAATATAAAAAAAAAAAAACTTTCTGAAAATCCTGATTTGATGATAACCTGATACAGGATTAGAAAAGAGAGAGTTATCATTGCACAGAATATATGTAAATGAAATGAAAAATGCTAAGAGAAGAAAAGTAAATTAGTTAATTAGAAGCCTGCAATCTTGTTTCTCCTCAACTTGGAAGAATAATTACCATGGCATGACATTGATAAGGGTTCATTTATACACGATAATTATATTTGCTTAATATATTTTAATTAATACAGTCTCTGCTTTTATTCGGTTGCCTTTGAAATATTCATGTAAGTATATATGCAATGTTTTGTTCAACTGCATATACTTGCTCTCATATCATAGATCAAAATACAATTTCCCAGTTCTGAAGCCCAATATAGTTCGGCGGATATTTTTTTGTCAGTCATTTGCATTAGGACTCATGTAGAGTAATGGACAAATCTGTCTGACATCACTATATCGTATTATATAGGTAGAATATTAACTTTTTTATTTTTTTTATTTATGACTGTTTAGACCTATTTCTTATCTTTTTTTCCAAGTTACAAATTCTATTGAATTGCAAATTTAGATTATCAAAAACTAAACATCAAGATGCTTGTAAAAATAAAAATGTATGCATTTTTCAGCTGGCACACCAACCTACCTACCATACCTATCAGTTATAAAATTGTCTATTCACAAACATAACCAGTGAGAATCTCTAGACATTTAATAGAACTTAATAATGCAGATATAATATATATTTAAAATGTTTATATTACAATTTTTAATACATAGTCCAATGGTGCGATGTTTATTAAGGTCACTGTATTTCAGAACATTTGCACAGTTGTTCTTTGCAGGTGCCCTGGGTTTTCCGATATATATGTTTACTTTTTAATACATCACTTTCAGTGTAGTGTTTGAGCTCAAAATCAAATTCCATAGGCATCACCGAGCAGTGCAAATAGGAAGTTCTATCATGTATATATGATATGCATGATTAAGGCTTGACACCAGAATGTATATAATTTTGTTCTCTTGATCCTGAATAAAACTCCTTCCTATTTGCACTACTAGGTGAAGACTTTTGAATTTGATTTTGAATACTTCTAAGAGACTGACAATCCCTTCCATAATGCTCCAGGTGTGGTAGCAGAATCCATCTACTTGGTTCCCTGAGTGCAACACCACCTTTGGTACTAAATACTTGTACAGTTTGAGCTGTCGTCCTCCCTCAACCTCAATGCTATACCTATTTTCCAGTACAGATGGTCCCAAAGTGATGTGTACTGTTGTAGATTATCAACTGCAATATTTCATGGTATATTGTTCTACTTTTTTACATGCCCATATTGAAAGAAGGATATACTTTTTTCTGTTCTCTTTTTCTGTTGTACTTTTGGCAACATTGATCTTTTTCAAATGTTTTTCTATTAAAAATGAGTAGTATACATTCTTATTTTAAAGTGTATTGTAAGACTGTGAAAATACATTGCTATTTACTGTTGTGAATTGTGTCCTAGCTTGTATTTTACTAATTACACAGTGGCACTTTTATTGCTTAAGTGGCACTTTTATTGCATCGGTGGGCAATTGACTTGCCTCTTATTTTGAGATACTACCTCATAATTCAAGACATTGTTTAACAGATGGTCTATAGGCATAACAATGACCATACAGCCTCTCAAGGTGTTTTACATTTCTACCAACTAAAATAAAATTAGCAAATTACAGATGGTCAATAAAACATGTATTTCTTTGCTATAATGGCTTTGCCATGGGTCACGGGTGTAATTCTAATTACCCAGTTTTCGAGGCACATTCCGCATTCAACTTCGGACTGAGAAGGACGCCTTCTCCATCCTGTGGTCTTCTTCGTTATTTCTGCTTTTGGTGATAATATGCAGTGTAACATTTCTATTTTAAATTTTTTTTCTAGCTGCTCCTTTTTTGTTTTTATTTAGTTAAAGTTATAAAAGCTGTTTCTTCCTTGTTTTTGTTTAGCTGAGGTTATGAAAGTAGATCTCTCTTTGGTGTCCAGCAATTCAGTCTATAATTATCCTGCAACTGTTCATGCAGATGTCACGGGTCTGAGAGGAACATAGCATCTGAGTGTTATAAAATGAATGACACGGAGTTTGTGAGAAATTCATTGTCGGAGCATGGATATGCATTTTAAAATCATCTGCAAATTTAATAAACAATATATGCAAGACAAAATAAAAAGTAAAAAATGAAAGAAAAATTGAGACATGGGATATTCGTAAGTGACAGATTTGACTCTTTGTTGCATCCATTCTTAAGATCAACGTACAGATTGATAGAACCTTTTGATTAGTATACATATAAAGAATATTTTATTATTATTTTTTTGATCATCTGTGTCCCAAATCAATTGAATGATAATGAACCTAGAAATTCCACAAATTTCTCTCATAGTTTAAAATTATTGTTATTATCTATTCATTTTAGTTGCTCAAAATTAGGACACATCACTATAATGTAATTAAATAACAAAGACATTGTAGGTATAGCAGCATTGAATAATATTATAATTAATTTATAATAATTATAACATATTATATTAAAAGCACAGTAACTCCTTAACTTAAATGTGATGTGATTGTGCTAGGAATCAGGGCCGGCCAAAGACATTGTGCTGCCTGGGGCAAGGATGAAATGCTGCCCCCCCCCCCTCCCCTAGTCGGAGCTCCGCCTCTCCGACATCATCTGACACGGCAAGCACCGCAAGCATATTAGGCCCTCCCCTTTGTGCGGAGTAGATGCCATCACTATGTATATAGATGATGTTGCATTTGTATGGGAGGTACTGTGTGTCTGTGTGTGTAGGGGAGGCAATGTGTTTTTTGGGGGGGGGATGCAGTGTGTATGTAATGAATATACTGTGTGTGCTGGTGAAGTAGTGTGTGTGTTTGGAATGTATAATGAGATAGGGGATGTAGTGTGTGAAGGGAATGTATTTTGTGTATGTTCTGGTAATACAATGTTGATGCGATTGCTTTGGATGCAGTGTGTGTGCTCGGGATGTAGTTTGTATATATGTTTGTGCTGGAGATGCAGTGTCTGTATTTTTACTTGAATGCAGTGTGTATGTGTGGAGGATGCAGTGTGTGCTGGGGATGCAGGGTGTGTGTGTGCTGGGGATCGGCTTCCTATGTGCAGCACACGGTATGTGCACTGCAGCCAATCAATACACTTACCTTTCTTGTAACCATGGTGATGTAGTCTCTGGACTGACCACTAGCAGCTCTGCTTCTCACATCCCTACCACTGCTGCTGGCTCCGGTCTGACCTCCTACACCATGGGGTCTGTGTACTGAAGCTTGTGCTGCATTGTGGGTGGCCGCGTCACATAGAGAGCCAGACACTGAGGGTGAATGGTGCACTCAGACCTAGGAGAAAGCTGAACTTTACACCGCCCCCTGCCAATAACTGTGGGAAAAGTAACCACTGAAGTTCTGGCACGCACAGCGAGTGATGTCTGAGCACCGGAACTTCAGTGGGAAACAAGTCCCAGATCAACCTCCCCTTCACGATGCCCCTCATCTCAGCGGAGGGGCTGATCTGAGAAGAGATCGCTAGAGAGCTACTCGTTAGTACAGGACCCTTCCTCCCCTTCCTCTCTATGAGAAGCCTGCAATTCGAATATGCAAGGCTCCCTGTGACATCAGATGGGGGAGAGAGATCTACGTCAGGAGCTTTGCTTGGCGCTGGATTCAAGGTAAGTTTTAACGTTTTTTTTGTTTTTCATTTCTAGCCTAAAGATTCTAATTGTGGAGAAGAGTTTGAGAAACCTTTTAAATACGTATGTGAATGTTGTTTGTGTAGCGTGGCAGTGTTATTATGGCCTGTATTTTGTAGCATGATGTATAAAGTTGGGGGTGTACTTGTGTAGCATGGAAGTGTGTTTGAATGTGGGGGTGTATTTGTGTATTGTGGCAGTAGATATGATTTCTGTAAGGTAGCAGTGTGTAAATTTGGGGATGTTCTTGAACAGCATGTAGAAAAGAGTGTATTTCTGTGTTGTGTTAGTATCTGTGCATATAGTGTTAAGTAGTGTGAGATTTTTATGGGTCATGTGTATGTCAATTCCCACCCAATTCTCTCTACCCCTTCCTTAATTTTGCTCCTCTTTCCTCCTCAATCAGACTCAATGCTTAGCTCCCTTCATATTATGTCACTCCCATTATCATTTTCTTGTCTTTGTCTTTTTCCCTCCAGCTACAATAAAAAACAATATATGTAAAATTTCAACATACTGTACAATTAATTATTCTTTTTTTTTTTCTCCCCTGTGTCCTACCTCATGCAATGTGTAGCTTGGCTATGCTCTCTTTATGGGGAACTGGCTGGTGAATCTACAGCCTGCCTCCACACTGAAGTCACGCCGCATGGGTGATGTGTGGGAGACAGGGGCGGGGCTATATTGTGACTTCATATATCCACTCCTTCCACATACTGAGATCAGCAGAGGGAGAAAGGATCCGTCGTTTATATTGTGGGCTGCTGACATTGGCCCTGCGTGCTAGTGAGCCGGGTGGGAAATTCCCTAATCTTCCAAGCTGGTTCACGATTGGGTTTAACATGGGCTGACCTTCAAAGGCCGGCTCTGTGTTAGTATCATGTTCGAGAATGACAGGGGCACTGGAACAGAAGTGAGTTTTACTATTTTGTTTTTTTAAATATGGGGGAGTGGACCAGTACCACAAGGGTTATTTTAACCAAAAATTGTGTTTTATGGGTTTATGAAAACTGTTTTTTCGTTGGAGTAACCATGTAAATATGGCTTGTAAGCTGTGACAAAAATCCAAATAGGCACTATTTAGGCAAAATGTCTTTCAAGTGAACAATTCCTCATTTCTGTTCACTAGAAATGCTTTTTCTAATTTATTGGTTGTTGAATATAAATAAAACATATATAAGTAGTAAGATGTGCATGCATTACAATTTGTGTTCCATCCTATGTTTGCAAGACCTTTGAAATATCGGGTTATTTGCATTTTACATGCAACTATAAAGATGTAAATTATTCGGGAGAACATAAATATTTAAAATATAAATTTCAACTTTAATCAAGCACATACATACTGCTTTAAACGCGCAAGCATCCCATTTGCATTATGCCACTCTGTTATAGTAATCTATGCAGCTAAATGGGTTAATAGTCCCAAAATTGCCACAGCAAAGACATATTTAAGAAGTATATATTACAGTTCTGCAAAGTATCATATCACGTGTTACAGTTAGATGTTTTAGGACTTTGAGGTAGACTTACGCATCAAGGACCACCAGCCATCCAAGATCCTTGGTTGTCCTAATTCCTTCAGACAGAGATATTGATTCAATATGATCCAGCATCGCTGGTGGCTCTAATTGGCTGTTTTTTGAGCTATGTATCTGTTTTAAACAATTCATCCTCTAGACAATTGAATTTTGTCAGATTATGAAAGAATCTTCTCTCTAAACACATCTCACCATATTACATTTTCTTTAAATTCAAGTTTAAAAGAGCACTCTAATGTTAGAAATGCAAACATGTATGTGCTTTCTTAACCAATTTGATCATTATGCCCCCCCTCAAACAGTAACATAATGCAAATGTATTTACCTATTATCCACTGGTGTGCCAGGTTTGCCACAGCCACTGCTCCTCCCCGTCTGATATTATCATTACAGATGATCTCAGCCAATCTAAAGCTTCCCAGTTGGAAAGCATTGTGGGGCTAGTGTGCTTGCTCAGCAATCAACGTGCTTTGCCATTCAGCATCTCCTCTTAGAGTTGAATTGACTCATTAAATATCCATGGGGAGAGGTGGGCCTCTTCATGCATGTAACGGTGAACTTACATACCGAGTGCTTGGTTCCTGACTTTGGATCCAGACTTGAACATACTATTACAGCTGTCCCTTCTCCATGTCACCTGGGAACTCCAGGAGCTACTGCCACAACCTGGTACCTTCTGGTACCAGGTGCTGGTACTGACATAGCAGCCTTAGCTTCCCCAGTAATATCGCCCAATCTTCAGTCAGATAACATGATGAATAGCAATTTATTTTTTTAATTCTTTATTTTTGAAAGTGCAGAGATAATTACAAGTTTCATTGCCGTCAATAGGTGTTACATTGGTCGGTAGTCAGTTCTGCTTTGGTGACAGATTCAAGCTTCATTGCACTTTTTTCTTTTTTTAAGTAAATACAAGAGTAAGCATAGTCAGGTGTAACAAAGAAGGGTGACAGTCAGGCTATACATGTTGCTTAAAACAATTTAACTTGAGTTGAGACCATATCATTGTGTCGGTCGTAAATTGTGACTAGAGACAACTATATGCATATGCCAGGTAAACATGTCGTGTGGAAAACGGTTATACGCCAGGCAAACCTTTCCTGCTTGAAACAGTTATATGCTAGGCAGACCTATCATGGTGAAAACAGTTATATGCTAGGCAGACCTATCATGGTGAAAACAGTTATATGCTAGGCAGACATTATGCTGGAGATACTAGGAATAGGTAAGCTTTGGCATTACATGTTGTAGCAATCGTTATTCTAGCACATTTTTAGGGTACTGATATGGTCTCTATCACAGTAGTTTGGCTTCGCTTTTGGTTTGAATATGTTAGCATAATGCACCTGTCATAGAAGAATAGGTAGAGGAGAGACAAAAGAGGATATTGTGCAGAGATGCAGAGGTTATACATACAAGGATGTACTAGTAAGCTCCCGTTAGGCTGGTAATACTTCTCATTAAGCTTAAGCTGTGGTTAAGTCGTTTCAAGTTATGCTAGCTCTAAAGTGTGGGTAGTATGAACACATACAGCAGGACACAAGAGCAGCGTCCGCATTGAGATTATAGCTTATGATCCCTGAGGCTCTCCACGTCTTGCTAGCCAGTAGAGTGTATGAAAAAATATTAAATTAAAAAAAAATATTAAATAGAATTGTTAAACAAGGCTATGTTAAGCGGAGTTACTGCAAGTTAGGCATGAAGAGGTGCCCTCAGTCCCCACACAGAGATCACTCAGTCCTCTCCACCATTAGGATTCCATCCCTGCACGCCTGCATGAGGCTGCACACATCCAGACTGCCACTCCGGCTGTGTCCCGTCTTTGTGTGTCGTCTCTTTTCAGGGTCTCCAGCTCACGGTGGGTGCATAGGAGGTCATCCTGTTCCTTCATGTTTTTCATCCCGATTTTGTAGTGGCAGGGCCTCCAGCAGTCTCTATTGTGGGGCCTCGGTGTCGATTGTTAGCGCCCGGTTTGAGCCCTTAAAGCCGCAAGTCTAACAGTTTCCCGCAGCGGGTGCCAAGAGCCCCGAGGGAGGTCGCCATCTTCGCAGAGTGCTCAAGGTTCGGAGCAGTCTCCGCTGCCTTCTTGCGAGGGGAGTATGTCCTCCTCCCATTTCTGGTATGCTTGGGGCCTCAGGGTGGGGGGGGGGGATTAGGGGCCAGGGCCCCCGAGGCTGAAGGGGGTTGTCTCCTTACTGCCCCCAGGCAGGATAGCAGAATGGCGGCCGTCCACTCCACTCACCGCCCAGGTAGACCGCAGTTGCTGGATGTCGTGCCACGAGGGAGCAATATGTTGTTTCCAGGCTTTAAAGTTGTGGCAGGAACCCTAGTTGATATGGGATCTCGCTCCGTATCTCCGGGTGCCGGGTTGAACCCACCAAATGAGGCAAAAAGCTGGACCATAGCGGGAGCTGGTCTAACATGCGTCCAGCCGGCATGGCGGCCTGGCCCCGCCCCCGATGAATAGCAATTTTACCTTGTTCCCAATCATTAGATGAGACTGAGTATAGGAGCAAGACCATACAGGTATATAAAATAACAGGAAGTGTATATATACTACAAGGTGTTAAACTAAAGTATGACCAAATGGGTAAAACAGTGTGAGGACCTGACGGGAGACGCAGTGACACTGGTGGGCACATACACACCCCTGGCGCTAGTATATCTGGGATAAGCTTGACAAATGGCTAAAGGAGGGAAGAAACAAGTCCATATATGTTTACTAAGGGCAACAACAAAAAGGGCAACACTTTGTATAGAAGAGGACACCACTGGATAGGATGTACACTCAGCTACATATGGTGTTAACCCCTTAAGGACACATGACATGTGTGACATGTCATGATTCCCTTTTATTCCAGAAGTTTGGTCCTTAAGGCATTAAGGACAAGTAGTCCATTCTCCAGCTGTGAGAGCTACACATTCTGGAGCTTTAGCAGATAGCCAAGGCATTACAAGCTGAGTTTGGTGCTTCATGGCTGGGTAATACTATCTGCAGAGCCTTGGTAAAGCTTCAGTCCATTTACTGCTATATGATAGAAAGTTTTGTGGTGAATGGTGCCCTTATAGTCAGCCACACTAACCAGGGTTACCCATTTAGAGAACCATCAGATGGAGAACTGTATTTTAAACTGTAAAACATACACACACTTAACACTCTCATTCCTGCCACATCAAATATGGCACTCCTATGTAAACTGCACCCACAGTGGTTTGTGCACTACAGAGTTAACTCTTAATGCACCAATGTCCAGTTAGTGGTTTATACTGTGTCCTTCTTGTTTATTAACCTGTTTAATATACATGCCCAGATGTTTTTGCTGAGATTCCCTAATAGTATAAACATTCCAGGGGTGATTAAATACACAAGGGATCCATAGTCTGTGGGTAAGAGGCTAACCTGCGTCGCTCTGCAAGGTTCTTCTACCATCACGAAGTATAGAGTATACTGGTCCTAACCACACCAGGGAGAGCCAGTGGCTGTCTGGGTGACAATACCAGAAGTGGGCTTAGGAAGCAATGTAAAAAGAGCCTTTTTCAGAACAGGCAGTGTTTGTATAGCTAAGGCTACAGGTACAATCTCTTTGCATTAGAACCACTATGTTAAGCTGCAGAGGTTTTGGTGCGTAGATTTTCCCTTTAACCACTACACGGTGTTAGGATGTGCCATTGCATCATAATTATCCCTCTTTAATGCCGTTCGTATGTATTGATGGCTTTAATGTCTAACATTTTGGTGTCCTAACATTTTGGTGTGAGCATGGTTAAAGCCCTGGACATACCAGGGAGGCCCAGGCATCAATCAATACCTGGGGCTCCGCTGTGACTGACAAATGTGTTGTATGTTGTGCTCAAAGTGAACACTGCTACAGCTATTTAAATAGGTAATTCAATGTCTATTGCAAATAACTGTGTGAGCACAGTTATATCCCTGCTCACACCATGGAGACCCAGGTATCAGTCTATACCTGGGGCTCTTCTCTGTGCGCTGGGCCCAAAAGAACACAAAGTGAACACTGCTTATAGCTATTTAAATCCTAGGAGAACATTGCGACTGTGTGACCACGCTCAGGTATGGTGATTCTGGTTTTATAAATGCTTAAAGGAGACCCTCAGGGTCTAAACAGGTCTCCCAGCATGGTCTTGTGCTGATTTTGATCACAGTGTGATTAGCATGCCTGATTTTCAGCATTACAGGGATATCTCTGTAATGCTGAAAACAGCAAGCAGATGGTGGCAGTATACAACTCTCTGTTTTAACTAGTAAATACATCTGCTGATATCAGTACTGATATTAGCAGAAGATTTCTATAGGGATAGGGTTAAGGTTAGGAGTAGGGTTAGAGTTAGGGTTATAGCAGGGTTAGTTGCAGGTTTAGTGTTCGGGTACAAGTTAGAATTAGTGTAAGACTAGGCGTAATTGTATAGTGAGGGTTAGGGTAAGGTAAGAGTTAATGCTGGGTTAGGGTTAATGCTGTTTAGGGTTAGGGATAGTGTAGGATTAAGGTTAGATGTAAGGTTAGGGCAAGTATAAAGTTAGTGTAAACATAGGGCTAATGGTAGGGTTGGTATATGGGTAACTACCATTAACTACCAAAATTTAATTTAGATCCTACACAAATGAGATATGTGGCAATCAGGACTAATATGTAAATCTATTTTGAGTGTTTTTTTTATTAGTTGCACTGGATGTGTAAAAATGATTAAAAGCAAAATGATGAAAAAAAAAATAAAGTGTTTCCCTCAATTTTTTTCACATTTTTTTTGCACATAATGTTGTGCTAAGTAAACATACAGGGTATTAAAGGAAAGCTATTTCTGTCCTTTAAAAAAAATTATACAATATGTATGGGAGAACTTAAAGTGAGATTAGTAACTTACAGTTGAACAAATACATAGCACACATTTTAGGATTTGTTTTGGTTCAGAACTTGAACAATTGCCTCCGTCCTCAAGGGGTTAACATGATTCAATAAAAAATCTGGGGAAGATTAGTCATCCTTCAGTAATTTGTAATAATAAAATAATTACTTTGGCATAATAAAATGTCCATAGTAGTAATAAGAAAAGGAACCGTCTCAAACAATGACCATCATTAATTTATTGAAAGTTTAGCAGGCACAATCACCGTTTCAGATAAATATATATTCCATGGAGCTTATATTTTTATGCAATTCATGTGTGAAAGGGTGAACTCGACTAACAGGCATTTTACGTTAACAATATTAAATAGACTCGGAATAATTTTTGGTGATTACCTGAGGCACTGTCTTTCTGGTTTTCACTATATCTCTAAAAGCAAACTGTTGATAAGACATTTTTTTTTTGTGGAAAATTAAATTGCAGATATACAATCTGATTGTTTTTGGATTTTTTTTTCCCATTAAATTCTCAAAGCAAACTAGCTAAATAAAACTTGCTAAATTAAATTATACATTCTAACATATTGGATACCAATTTAAATTATGAACTTCCTAGAGTTAACATTAGATGGATTTTATGTATTTTATTTTATTTTTATTTCTTGTATATGTATTTCAGTTAATTCCTAGTCAGTCTGAAAAGTTATTAATACACGGGCGCCAATATGTTGATCGTGCGCTACCAGTCGATCGCAAGGCAATGCTGGTAAATCGTGGCCGTCTCTTTAATTAGACATGGTTAGAGGACCATGACTCAGGCAGCACTATTTGATCCTGTGGGGGAGCATGAAGGCACGCAACTCCACGCAGATGTTGACATGCTCCGCCTTCCTTCAGTGATTCCTGTCAGCTCTTTTAGTAGGTAGAACTCATTGAGCTGGTCATTTACAAAAATAGATCATGACACTAAAATGTGTGGACACTCCTGTATTAAAAGAAATGATTCCCATCCCTGTTTCTTAATTTAGTAAAGGAAAAACTTTCTAATGTTATGAACAATTACCCATTCAGTCAAACTGCAAGAAGATCATTGCTTCCAACCTGCTGCCATCAAACTTGTGTTTCAGTGCTATTCTATATAGATAAAGCTATACAAATATTCACATATCTATATATTAAAATAAGAAGATATAGTTAAAGGGTTAATCCAACCAAAAAAACAGTGTTGTGCTTTATTTGTACTGACCCCTTCTGTGCTGGTTTCACCTCCCCTCTCCCCCTCCCCCCCCCCCAATCCGTAATGCCAATAAAAAAACAAAATAAAGGCTTAAACTTACCCCCTTTCTCTTGATGAGGCCAAGTTCTGCCTCAGCCTGATCCTTCTTTGCTGACTTCACTCCCCTTCCATTTCAGGAAGGTGTGTCAGGTAGAACAGACTGAGGGGAGGACAGATGCAACATGCAGAGGAAGGCCATGCTGCCATTGGCTGTCTGGCACTAGCATGCTGTGAGTGCTGGTGTTAGACACCTTTTGTGCAGAGAACTTACTCTAGCCAGCCTGGAACTTTGTTCTGGGTTCATCAATGACACAGCTGGAGGAGGAGTTACACCTCTAGTAATGAAGGAGTAAATATCTGTATGTGCAGCATTTCAAAATGAAACACTGCACATACAGACTCTAAGCACCATGACTACTACAAATCACTGACATTGCCATGGTACATGGAATAATGCTTTAACGTTTGCACTCTGCTGCAGCCACTAGGGTCATACAAAAAGTGCTTTAGCTGCAACCTCTGCATAGTTTGCCCTAAGTGTCAGGACCCGTGTGTTTTTGGCATTATTTTTTAACAAAATAAACAGATGTATAGCTTCAGCGGGTTTGGCACTATGCACAAGGAGGACGGGAAAGGGAATCTCCTTGCACCATAACCTTAAGTTTAATGCTTAGAATGTCCATTTATAGAAGCTCTTATACTCTTACAATTCAAACACTATCTTTGTTCTATTTACTGATGTAAACATCTAGTCACTAGTGATGTCCCGCATGATTCGCTGGCGAATAGTTCCTGGCGAACATCGCGTGTTCGCGTTCGCCACGGACGGCGAACATATGCGATGTTCGGTCCGCCCCCTATTCGTCATCATTGAGTAAACTTTGACCCTGTACCTCACAGTCAGCAGACACATTCCAGCCAATCAGCAGCAGACCCTCCCTCCTCCTAGACAACATACAATTTAAATTAATTCTGAAGCTGCATTCATTTTTCTTTTTTTTATTATTTTTCATAATTTTTTTAATTATTTATTTTGTGGTCTTTCAGCCAAATTTACTAATACTAAGTAAAAATTACTTAGTATTAGTAAATTGTGCCCCTACTCGCAATACCGCGAGTAGGGGCATGTCTATTAAACAGTGAGCAGCCTCTGGCTGCTCACTGTTAAAAAAAATAAAAAAGGGTCCCCCCTCCCTGAGCGGGTGGGGGCCCTAAAGTAAAAAAAGTGGGGAGGACCTATTGTCCTCCCCCCTGGCCCCCACCCCTGAGCGGAGGGTGGGGGCCCTAAACACAAATTAGGGGGGGACATAATGTCCTCCCCCCTGGCCCCCACCTCTGAGCGGCGAGTGGGGGCCCTAAATACCAATAGGGGGGACCTATTGTCCTCCCCCCGGCCCCCACCTTTGAGCGGCGGGTGGAGGCCCTAAATACCAATAAGGAGGGGACCTGTTGTCCTCCCCCCATCCCCCACCCCTGAGCGGCGGGTGGGGGCCCTAAATACCAATAGGGGGGGACCTATTGTCCTCCCCCCCTGCCCCCACCCCTGAGTGGTGGGTGGGGGCCCTAAAAGAATATCTCCCCCCCCAAAAAAAAATGATTCCCCTACCTACCCCCCTCACCCTAAAAATAATGAGGGGGGGACATTTAACTAAGAACCTGTAAAAAAAATAAAATAACTTACCATTCAATGTTTTCTTTCTTCTAAAATCTTCTTTTTTCAGCCCCCAAAAAGGCCAAATAAATATCCATAAAAACCGACGCAATAAAAAAAGAAAAAAAAATGAGAGCAAAAAAAAAATTATCCATCTTCACCCGGCGAGGGCTTCGCGCAGACCGAGCTCTGCATGGCGGGGGAAGGCTTATAAAGCCTTGCCCCGCCCTGCAATTAGGCTCAGAGCACTCTGATTGGTAGGTTTAAGCCATCCAATCAGAATGCTCTGACAGGTAAATGAAGAGACTGACAGGTAAGTCTCTACATTTACCTGTCAAAGCATTCTGATTGGTTGGTTTGAAATCCACCAATTAGAGTGCACTGTGTCATTTTACACAGCGTGGGAAAGTTCTGTGGAATTTTCCCACGCTGTGTAATTTGACTCATAACACTCTGATTGGTGGATTAAGTAACCAATCAGAGAGTTATGAGTCAAATTACACACCGCTCAGGGGTGGGGGCCAGGGGGGAGGACAATAGGTCCCCCCCTATTGGTATTTAGGGCCCCCACCCACCGCTCAGGGGTTGGGGCCGGGGGGGAGAACAATAGGTACCCCCCTATTGGTATTTAGGGTCCCCACCCGCCGCTCAGGGGTGGGGGCCATGGGGGAGGACATTAGGTCTCCCCCAATTTGTGTTTTGGGCCCCCACCCACAGCTCAGGGGTGGAGGCCAGGGGGGAGGACATTAGGTCCCCCCCCTTATTCTTGTTTAGGGCCCCCACCCACCGCTCAGGTGGGTGGGGGCCCATCACTATTGTGGCCAGAAAGAGTCCCTGTGGGTTTTAAAATTTGCCTGCTATTGAAGTCTATGGCGGTTCGCCGGGTTCGCCCGTTCGCAAACATTTGCGGAAGTTCGCGTTCGCCGTTTGCGAATGGAAAATTTCATGTTCACGACATCACTACTAGTCACTATAGAACACCTGTTCGGTGACAAAATGCACAGCTGGGGAATCCTAATTCACTAGTGTAGTACATCCTGCTTTAGTTTGCACTACTATACCATTGCATGGAAAATGTGCTAAAATCCAATTTGAGCCCACACAGGGAACAATGTAGGGCAGACTTCTAACAGAGTACCAAGAAGAAGGACATTCCTTTGGTTTACACAGTGATTGCTGTGTTCTTAGAACATTGTATCACAACTGCTTTTTCCACATAGCCCCTATGTAGGTTATAAAATGTATAATACAAGCACAGTCACTTGCTCTCTAAGCTTTCTTTTCCTGTTCTAATTCTTTAAATAACCTTAAGAAGCAGCTGATACAGCCAGCTGAACTAAACAAATGTTACATACAGTTCAGCAATTTAATTACAAACAGAAGGAAAGCAAGAGCTCGGCATCATTTCTAAGAGGTCCTCGGAGAATGAAGAGATGCTGAAGCAATTATAATGTAGATGGAACATTATTTACAATGCATAAAAACAGCACAGTCAAAATAATTCATAAGCATGAACACAGAAGAAAAGAAAAACTGAAATTAGAAATGAAGTGTTACTGCTTACAAAACCACTACACTGCCATCAACTTACATGTCCATCAGTCAATAAGTGAAGAGAAGCAATTTAATAGAGAGAGTAATGTCAATAAAATAAAGAATTTTGATCCTATAGAAACATACAGAAGTTTATTTACTAAGGAGTAGATGGTGGGGAATAAAAAAAATAATAACATTTAGGCAAAAATAAAATCAAGTTTGAAACCAAGCTTAACTGGTACATTTTTCCAATGCAGATACTGAATTGCAATATGGTTTTCAGTTCATCAAAAATTACTATTTAGTGAATAAAAAAAAAAAATAATTTATACATTATTTGTGTCTTTATTTATTTATTTGTGCAGCTTCTGTCTCTAAATGTATTTTTGCACTTTTTAGGTATTTATTTTGTTTGACACAGACATAGAAACATAGAATGTGATGGCAGATAAGAACCAGTCGGCCCATCTAGTCTGCCCAATATTTTGAAATACTTTTAATTAGTCCCTGGCCTTATCTTAAGTCTAGGATAGCCTTATGCCTATCCCACGCATGCTTAAACTCTCTCACTGTGTTAACCTATACCACTTCAGCTGGAAGGCTATTCCATGCATCCACTACCCTCTCAGTAAAGTAATACTTCCTGATATTATTTTTAAACCTTCGCCCCTCTAATTTAAGACTACGTCCTCTTGTTGTGGTAGTTTTTCTTCTTTTAAATATAGTCTCGTCCTTTACTGTGTTGATTCACTTTATGTATTTAAATGTTTCTATCATATCCCCCCTGTCTCGTCTTTCCTCCAAGCTATACATGTTAAGATCCTTTAACTTCTCCAGGTAAGTTTTATCCTGCAATCCATGAACCAGCTTAGTAGCCCTTCTCTGAAGTCTAGAATGTAGCAAAGCAGGAAGAGGAATTGGATGTACTTGTCCATTTAGGGACAAATTATTTGGCTTGTAATGAGGTTTCTGAGGTAAAGGAAGGGTTTTGTGTTCTTGCCAATGATATACAGCAGGTTATGTCCACACTGTCATTCTCTTAACTTCTAGCAATAAAGAGTTTGGGTGCTAGATAGTGATGTCCCAAACATAATATTTTCCGTTTGCAAACGGCGAACGCAAAACTCCCATGGAAAATTACATAGTTGATGCAGAGTCTGGTTTTAATCCATAAAGGGCATAAATCACCTAACATTCCTAAATTGTTTGGAATAATGTGCTTTAAAACATCAGGTATGATGTTGTATCGATCTGGTAGTGTAAGGGTTGCGCCCGCTTCACAGTGACAGACCAAACTCCCCGTTTAACGCACTGCAAACAGTCCATTTGCACAACCGCAAACTCCCCATTTTCACAAGGTTGGATACCAAGCTAGCCATGTCCCATTCCTTGTCCTCACTGAGGTCATTGAAGGTCTCTTCCTCCACCCAGCCACGTACAACACCAAGGGTCCCCGAAAGGTGACAACAAGCCCCCTGTATTTTTTTTTAAATGTACACTACTGTTACACCAGATATGAGTTGCACTGGTGTGACACTGTGCCCTGACAGGCCCTGAAATGCACATGTGTGAAGGAAACTGACTGCTATTATTTCACAGTCAAAAAAGTTTTTTTTTTATTTAAATGCAAGCTATTGTGACACCAGATATGAGTGGTGGCACTGGGACCACCTTAAAAATATTGGATATTGCTAAAAATCCTGATCACTATATACTTTCTCTACAAACCTCTTAAATGAACCAAACTACTCATCCATCCGCTATGCCACTTTATCCCACCTAGAACTAGTGCCCAGTTAAAATACTTGACTCTTACTTACCCACACTCCTTCATGCCACACACATTTCACCACTACTCTCACTGAATCCCTCTGACTACGGCTAAATTCATCTTCTACATCAGAACACTACTCCTAAGATTGGGTTGTATCCATGTCTCGGGTCTTTCATTTAGAATAGGGTCAGCTTCGGTCTCCTTCAACACTGACACTCCAGTGCATATTATTAAAAGATTGGGCAGATGGAAATCCTCAGTCTACAACCGATATATTCCTCATCCCGAGAAAGAAATGAGGAAAGCTTTTAAAAGTTTGGCTTTGTACATTTAATGCAATAAGTGTTTTTTTCTTTAATACCTTTTCACCCTCTTTGCATGAACCCGATTTACATATATTACTAATATGTTTCTGAACACATATATTATATTATTCACTCACTCACTCTCTGGGCCGGCTTAGACATCATGCTGCCTAGGTCCAACGATAAATGACTATGGGGGATAATGTATAATAAACACAGATTACTGGCTATGGGGGGGATAATGTATAATAAACACAGGTTACTGGCTATGGGAGGGATAATGTATAATAAACACAGGTTACTGGCTATGGGAGGATAATGTATAATAAACACAGGTTACTGGCTATGGGAGGATAATGTATAATAAACACAGGTTACTGGCTATGGGGAGGATAATGTATAATAAGCACAGGTTACTGGCTATGGGGGATAATGTATAATAAGCACAGGTTGCTGGCTATGGGGGATAATGTATAATAAACACAGGTTACTGCTATGGGAGGATAATGTATAATAAACATAGGTTACTGGCTATGGGGGGGGGGGGTAATGTATAATAAGCACAGGTTACTGGCTATGGGGGGGATAATGTATAATAATTACAGGTTACTGGTAGTGATGTACCGAATGGTTCGCTGGTGAATAGTTCCTGGCGAACATAGCGTGTTCGCGTTCGCCACGGCAGGCGCACATATGCATGGTTCGATCCACCCCCTATTCGTCATCATTGAGTAAACTTTGACCCTGTCCTCACAATCAGCAGACACATTTCACCCAATCAGCAGCAGACCCTCCCTTCCAGACCCTCCCACCTCCTGTACAGCATCCATTTTACATTCATTGTGAAGCTGCATTCTTAGTGAGAGGAGGGACAGTGTAGCTGCTGCTGATTTGATAGGGAAATTGATAGCAAGGCTAGTGTATTCAGTGTCCACTACAGTCCTGAAGGACTCATCTGATCTCTGCTGTAAGGACAGCACCCCAAAAAGCCCTTTTTAGGGCTAGAACATCAGTCTGCTTTTTGTTCCTGTGTAATCTAGTTGCAGTTGCCTGCCTGCCAGCGTGTGTGTCAGGCTCACAGTGGATACTGTGCCCACTTGCCCAGTGCCACCACTCATCTCTTGTGTCACAATAGCTTGCATTTAAAAACAAAAAAAAATTTCACTGTAATAGATTGAATAGCAGTTAGTTGTCTGCAAGCGTCTGTGTGTCAGGCCAACAGCGTGTACTCTGCCAACCTTTGCCAGTGCACAGTGCCACTCATATCTGGTGTCACAATAGCGTGCATTTAAAAACAAAAAAAGTTTTTGACTGTAATATAATAGCAGTCAGCGTCCTTCATAAGTGTGTGTCAGGCCTACAGCATGTACTCTGCCAACCTCTGCCACTGCACAGTGCCACTCATATCTGGTGTCACAATAGCATGCATTTAAAAACAAAAAACTTTTTTCACTGTTATAGATTGACTAGCAGTTAGTTGTCTTCAAGCGGGTGTGTCAGGCCTACAGCGTCTACTCTGCCAACCTCTGCCTGTGCACAGTGCCACTCATATCTGGTGTCAAAATAGCGTGCATTTAAAAACAAAAACATTTTTTTCACTGTTATAGATTGATGAGCAGTTAGTTGTCTTCAAGCGGGTGTGTCAGGCCTACAGCGTGTACTCTGCCAACCTCTGCCACTGCAAAGTGCCACTCATATCTGGTCTCACAGTAGCTTGCACGCATAGTACCACTAATCCCCCCCAAAAAATGACAGGCAGAGGCAGGCCACCCCGCAGGGGCCGTCATGGTGCTGTGATTCCCTTTTGCCCTAGAATAATGCCCAGTTTTCAGAGGCCACGTACCCTGAACTTGAAAAGTTCTGAGGACATGGTTGACTGGCTAACACAGGACACTGAATCTTCTACAGCTTCCACTCGGAACCTTGATGCACCATCCTCCTCCAGCTTAGCTTCGGGAACCTCTCAAGATACCACTCAGCCGCCTGGCGCCACCACCAACACTAGCACCACAGCCGCTTCACTTTATCTGTCAGAGGAGTTCTTTACACATCCTTTTGAAGAAATGAGTGATGCGCAACCATTATTGCCAGAGGATGTAGATAACAGGGATATGTCTCAGTCAGGCAGCATTACACACATGGACGTACAGTGTGATGATGATGATTTTATACCCGCTGCTGCTTCCTTTGCTGAGTTGTCAGATACAAGTGAAGCGATTGATGATGACGATGCGTCCATGGATGTCACGTGGGTGCCCGCTCGGCAAAAAGAAGAACAGGGCGAAAGTTCAGATAGGGAGACAGAGAGGAGGAGGAGACGAGTTGGAAGCAGGGGGAGGTCGTCGCAAGGAGCTAGTGGCACAGTCAGACAGCATGCATCGGCACCCAGGGTCAGCCCGACAGCACGCCAATCAACGCGTGCTGTGTCCACCACCAGAATGCCGTCATTGCAGAGCTCAGCAGTGTGGAATTTTTTTTGTGTGTCTGCCTCTGACAACAGCGATGCCATTTGCAACCTGTGTCAAAAGAAACTGAGTCGTGGGAAGTCCAACACCCACCTAGGTACAACTGCTTTGCGTAGGCACATGATCGCACATCACAAACGCCTATGGGATCAACACATGAGTACAAGCAGCACACAAACTCAAAGCCGCCATCCTCCTCCTGGTCCAGCATCTTCAGTCACATCAACCACTGCTGTCCTCCTTGCCCCCTCTCAACCATCCGCCACTCCGTCTCTCGCCTTGAGCAGTTCCTGCTCATCTGCCCACAGTCAGGTGTCTGTCAAGGACATGTTTGAGCGTAAGAAGCCAATGACAGAAAGTCACTCCCTTGCCCGGCGTCTGACAGCTGGCTTGTCTAAACTTATACAAGCTGTTGGAGTCTGAGGTGTTCAAAAAATTTGTAGCTATTGGGACACCGCAGTGGAAGGTACACGGACAAAATTTCTTTTCACAAAAGGCAATCCCCAACCTGTACTCGATTGTGCAAAAGGAAGTAATGGCATGTCTGGCACACAGTGTTGGGGCAAGGGTCCATCTGACCACTGATACCTGGTCTGCAAAGCATGATCATTGCAGGTATATCACCTACACTGCGCATTGGGTAAACTTGCTGATGGCTGCCAAGCATGGAATGCGTGGCTCTGCAGAGGAGTTGGTGACACCGCCACGACTTGCAGGCAGGCCTGCTGCCACCTCCTCTACTCCTCCTACTCCATCCTCTTCCATAACCTCCTCAGCTGAGTCCTCTTCTGCTGCTGCGTCTTGCTCCACATCAACGGCACCCCCCACCCAGATCCCTAGGTACTATTCTACATCCCAGATATGGCAGTGTCACGCCGTCTTGGGTTTGACTTGCTTGAAAGCAGAGAGTCACACCGGACAAGCACTCCTGCCCGCCCTGAACGCACAGGTGGAAAAGTGGCTGACTCCGCAGCAACTGGAGATCGGAAAAGTGGTTTGTGACAACGGAACAAATTTGTTGGCGGCATTGAAGTTGGGCAAGTTGACACATGTGCCGTGCATGGCACATGTGTGTAATCTGATCGTACAACACTTTGTGCATAAGTACACAGGCTTGCAGGATGTCCTGAAGCAGGCCAGGAAGGTGTGTGGCCATTTCAGGCGTTCCTACACGGCCATGGCGCACTTTTCAGATATCCAGCGGCGAAACATGCCAGTGAGGCGCTTGATTTGCGACAACCTGACACGTTGGAATTCAACACTCCTAATGTTTGACCGCCTGCTCCAACAAGAAAAAGCTGTTAATGAATATTTGTATGACCGGGGTGCTAGGACAGCCTCTGGGGAGCTGGAATTTTTTTTGCCACGTTACTGGACACTCATGCGCAATTCTTGTAGGCTCATGCGTCCTTTTGAGGAGGTGACAAACCTAGTCAGTCGCACTGAAGGCACCATCAGCGACATCATACCATTTGTTTTCTTCCTGGAGCGTGCCCTGCGAAGAGTGCTGGATCAGGCCGTAGATGAGCGTGAAGAGGAAGAGAAAGAGTTGTGGTCACCATCACCACCAGAAACAGCCTTATCAGCATCGCTGGAAGAGGATTGTGAGGAAGAGGAGGAGGAGGAAGACCAACCACAACAGGCATCCCAGGGTGCTCGTTGTCACCTATCTGGTACCCGTGGTGTTGTACGTGGCTGGGGGGAAGAACATACCTTCATTGAGATCACTGAGGAGGAGGAACGGGAAATGAGTAGCTCGGCATGCAACCTTGTGCAAATGGGGTCTTTCATGCTGTCGTGCCTGTTGAGGGACCCTCATATAAAAAGGCTGAAGGAGAACGACCTGTACTGGGTGTCCACGCTACTAGACCCCCGGTATAAGCAGAAAGTGGCTGAAATGTTACCAAATTACAACAAGTCGGAAAGGATGCAGCATTTGCAAAATAAATTAAAAAGTATGCTTTACACAGCGTATAAGGGTGATGTCACAGCACAACGGGAATCTAACAAGGGAAGAGGTAAAAGTAATCCTCCTCCTCCCACGACCACGCCGGCAAGGATAGGACGCCTTATAGACGTGTTGTTGATGGAGGACATGCGGAGCTTTTTAAGTCCTACGCATCGCCACAGCCCTTCGGGATCCACCCTCAGAGAACGACTCGACCGACAGGTAGCAGACTACCTCACCTTAACTGCAGATATCGGCACTCTGAGGAGCGATGAACCCCTTGACTACTGGGTGTGCAGGCTTGACCTGTGGCCTGAGCTATCCCAATTTGCGATAGAACTTCTAGCCTGCCCCGCTTCAAGTGTCCTGTCAGAAAGGACCTTCAGTGCAGGAGGAGGTATTGTCACTGAGAAGAGAAGTCGCCTAGGTCAAAAAAGTCTAGATTACCTCACCTTTATTAAGATGAATGAGGGATGGATCCCGAAGGGACTGACAGTGGGCGATACATTCGACTAAAAAAGGCCTGATGAGATGAGTTGCCTTGGGCTAAAAATGGTCCACATGCTGCTGTATTTTAGCTCTGAATGCCGGTTGACTTGCATGACTTATCCGCCACCAACTAGGGTTCAAGCCACAATGTTTTAGGGCACTTTCGGCCTTGGAAACAAACATCAATTTTTATGGCCGCTGCTACAGCAGCGGCTGCAACAATACTTATTTTTCAGGCATGTGTACATGCCTAATTTTTCGGGCCTCTGGTGCTGCACTGTGGCTTCAAAAACCAAACAAAAAAAAAGGCACAAAACAGGGATTAAACTGATAGGAATAGTACTACTTAACACACCACTCCTATCTGGTGGCACATTAGATTTCACGCGCAGTGCCCCAAATTTGAAGTAGGAGAACCGACCAAGCATCTTTTTCCATCTCCCGGTTCCTAAAATCAATGCCATATACACGACCCTGATAGGGCGCCAGCTCGTTATTCTCTTGGGCGCCAGCTCGTTATTCTCTTTTTCACTTCACTAGGGACACTTTACTGCACTATGGGCACTTAGACCCACTCTTTGTCTTGCACAGTGTTATTCCTAGCCAGCATCTGTGATGGGAAATCAGGCAGTCATCTAAACGTTTAGATTGAGCTTTAGCTTAGAACACCCTTGAAGGTGTTTAAGGAGATTAGGCCTAGTTTAGAGGATTCTTCTTAGACCCCTCTGAGTCTTTATAGCCCTTCTACCTATCCAGCATTTCTGGAAAATAGGTAAGAGAAAGGGTGGCTGTGTGTCTGTGATACATTTAACTTTATATCACCTTATTGACACTTTTTATGACAGCATCACTCCGGTCTCCATACTCTCTGCCTATACCCATCTATTTAGAAGGAATTTCCTTGCCCTGGCAATATTATATAATGGGTAATAGTATTACCATTATTACACAATTAGCCACTATAGGGGACAGGGCCGCCATCAGGGGGTGACAACCATAACGGTTGTCACGGGCCCGGCGGCCCTGGGGGGCCCGGCCGCCCGGGCCCCACGTGTAGCAGCGGACCCGATGGGCCCCATATCTTCAGGGGCCCGGTCAGCGCTGTGGCCGTGGTATAGCGCGACCGGGCCCCTTTAAAAAATAAATTGCCGCCGCAGCGCAAGTGCTGCTGGGAGGAAGTGGTCACTTCCTCCCAGTTTTCACTCCGCGCGGGAGGAGGGAGCGCCCGCCCGCCCGCCTGCCCGACAATGAAGAGGGAGAGCCCCGCCCACCCGACAATGAAGAGGGAGAGCCAGCCGACTGACAGTCCCATCAGCCCCAGCCAGCCACCCTCCTGCAAAGACAAGGTAAGAAACAGGAGGGTGGCTGGAAAATGAGCTCTGTGTGTGTGTGTGTGTATGTCTGTGTGTATGTCTGCCTGTCTGTTTGTGTGTATGTCTGTCTGTCTGTCTGTGTGTATGTCTGTCTGTGTGTATGTCTGTCTGTCTGTGTGTATGTCTGTCTGTGTGTCTGTCTGTCTGTCTGTGTGTGTGTATGTCTGTCTGTGTGTATGTCTGCCTGTCTGTATGTATGTCTGCCTGTCTGTGTGTATGTCTGCCTGTCTGTGTGTATGTCTGTTTGTGTGTATGTATGTCTGTCTGTCTGTGTGTATGTCTGTCTGTGTGTATATCTGTCTGTGTGTATGTCTGTCTGTCTGTGTGTGTGTATGTCTGTCTGTGTGTATGTCTGTCTGTGTGTATGTATGTCTGTCTATGTCTGTGTATGTCTGTCTGTGTGTCTGTGTGTGAATGTATGTCTATCTGTATGCATGTCATTATGTGTATGAATGTCAGTGTATGTATGTATGCATGTCATTATGAATGTGTGCATGTCTGTCTGTATGCATGTATGTCTATGTGTATGCATGTCAGTGTATGTATGTCTGCATGTCATTATGAATGTGTGTCTGTATGAATGCATGTATGCCAGTATGAATGTATGTCATTATGAATGTGTGTATGTATGGATGTCAGTGTCTGTATGGATGCCAGTATGAATGTATGTCTATCTGTATGCATGTCATTATGTGTGTATGAATGTCAGTGTATGTATGTCTGCATGTCAGTATGAATGTGTGTATGTCAGTATGAATGTCTGTCTGTATGTCATTATGAATGTGTCTGTGTCTGTATGTCCTTATGCATGTGTGTCTGTATCTATGTTAGTATGTGTCTGTCACTATGTACGCCTGTGTATCTGTATATGTGTGTATGTCTCAGTATTTGTGTGTCAGTATGTATGCCTATATGCGTATCAGTATGTGTGTCTGTTAATATGTATCAGTGTGTGTGTGTGTGTGTGTGTGTATCTGTGTCCTTTTGTATCAGTGAATGTGTTTGTGTCTGTGTGTGTATTCCTGTGGGTGGGATTTGGAGGCGGTCTCTGTGGGCGGTTTTGGAGGCGGGCGCCCAGGGGCCCAGACCCTGAGCTCAGTTAGGGGCCCCAAAATTTCTGGTGGCGGCCCTGATAGGGGAATGAGTATAGTATCACTTTGTTATTTATAAATGATACAAGAACAACTTTTGTCCATTACTCAATTTACTTTAACAAAGGGTACTAACCACGGTATTAGGAAGCATTACTCTGCTTTCCATTTCTCCCTCTATTATACACCTATGCTCACTAGGCTTTGTAGGTATCACTTTATTATAGTTGTCCAACCTTTTCCTATGCCAGTTTTAGATCTCCTTCTTGGGAGATTTTTTCATTTTTCAGTTTATTAGCATACGGTGGGGCTGGCACCACCACCTGACCACATTTCCTCGTTTCTTCCACTCATACCGCTTTTTCCATCTTTGAAGGGGTTTGGCGAAACAAGGAAATAGTCCTCTACTCGTAACAGGGATTAAACTGATAAGAATAGTACTACTTAACACACCTTATAATAACGCAGAGAGAGGCAACGCAGAGAGAGGAGTCTGAAGAAGAGGAGTCAGAGGAGAAAGGTGACTTTGAGCAGGTGTCCCAGGGGGCTTGTTGTCACCTTTTGGAAACCCTTGGTGTTGTACGTGGCTGGGTGTCAGGGTACTCACCTGTTAGACAGACAGCCAGACGTGGCCGCTCCTGGAATTCCCAACAGGGGACTTGAACTGGGGAACTTATCAATCCTAGTCCTGCTTTCTGCCTCTGAGCCACAGCAGCTTTACACATAGACTACTGATTCCGGTCTTGTTCATCCTGGCATGGCTACTACACCGGGGGCTGCACCTTGACTTGTCTGTGTCTCACCTGACTCTGATCGATCATCAGCAGGGTATTTAAACCCAGCCTCGCCCTGTGCTCAGTGTCAAGTCTTTGATCTAGTGTTCCTGTGTCGTACCAGTGTTCCAGTTTATCTGCTTCTTTTATTTGACCTCGGCTTCTGACTACGTTTATTCTGACTTCTGGCATCCTTTGACCTCGGCTATCCCTCGACTATCCTGCTGCTTCAGTCCTTGCCTGTCCTGCGTATTTGGTACTGCATCCTGCACAGCCCCCGTGCACAGACCCACAGGCCGGGTGAATTCTTACCTGACCACCTTGGTCTGTGGCTATCTGCAAGGGTGAGCAACATATCTGCGCTACAGACTCCCAACTCAGGTAAGACCCTGACACTGGGTGAAGGAAGAGACCTTCAATGACATCAGTGAGGACAAGGAACGGGACATGGCCTTGTGCAAATGGGGAGTTTGTGGTTGTGCAAATGGACTGTTTGCGGTTGTTTGCGGTGCGTTAAACGGGGAGTTTGGTCTGTCACTGTGAAACGGGCGTAACCCTTACACTACCTGATCGATACAACATCATACAGTTGGTCCCCCCCTCATTATTTTTATGGCCCCCACCCACCGCGCAGGGGTGGGGGCCAGGGGGGGGGGGGGAGGACAGCTGGTCCCCCCCTTATCCTTATTTACTGAATATTCCCCTGTATAACAATGTTTGGCATTTAGTGGATATTCCCTATTCTGCTCTGTGTCAGTGTGTATCAGGGTCTCTAAGGACAGGTGTCAATCCATATCTGCCAAGTGACCCTATGTAGGAGGAACAGTCCCTATTCTGCTCTGTGTCAGTGTGTATCAGGGTTACTGAGGACAGGTGTCAATCCATATCTGTCAAGTGACCCTATGTAGGGGGAACTGTCTGTGTCAGTGTGTATCAGGGTTACTGAGGACAGGTGTCAATCCATATCTGCCAAGTGACCCTATGTAGGGGGAACAGTCCCTATTCTGCTCTGTGTCAGTGTGTATCAGGTGTCAATCCATATCCATTGTGATTTAGGAATGTTAGGTGATTTATGCCCTTTATGGATTAAAACCAGACTCTGCATCAACTGTGTAATTTTCCATGGGAGTTTTGCCATGGATCCCCCTCCGGCATGCCACAGTCCAGGTGTTAGTCCCCTTGAAACAACTTTTCCATCACTATTGTGGCCAGAAAGAGTCCCTGTGGGTTTGAAAATTCACCTGCCCATTCGCCGGTTCGAACATTTGCGGAAGTTCGCGTTTGCCGTTCGCGAACCGAAAATTTTATGTTCGCGACATCACTAGTTACTGGCTATGGGAGGATAATGTATAATAAACAGAGGTTACTGGCTATGGGAGGGATAATGTATAATAAACACAGGTTACTGGCTATGGGGGTATAATGTATAATAAACACATGTTACTGGCTATGGGGGGATAATGTATAATACACACAGGTTACTGGCTATGGGGAGGATAATGTATAATAAACACAGGTTACTGGCTATGGAGGGATAATGTATAATAAACACAGGTTACTGGTTATGGTAATGTATAATAAACACAGGTTACTGGCTATGGAGGGATAATGTATAATAAGCACAGGTTACTGGCTATGGGAGGATAATGTATAATAAACACAGGTTACTGGCTATGGGGAGCTAATGTATAATAAACACAGGTTACTGGCTATGGAGGGATAATGTATAATAAACACAGGTTACTGGCTATGGTAATGTATAATAAACACAGGTTACTGGCTATGGGAGGATAATGTATAATAAACAGAGGTTACTGGCTATGGGGAGGATAATGTATAATAAACACAGGTTACTGGCTATGGGGGGATAATGTATAATAAACACAGGTTACTGGCTATGGAGGGATAATGTATAATAAACACAGGTTACTGGCTATGGTAATGTATAATAAACACAGGTTACTGGCTATGGGGGGATAATGTATAATAAACACAGGTTACTGACTATGGGGAGGATAATGTATAATAAACACAGGTTACTGGCTATGGGGGGCTAATTTATAATAAACACAGGTTACTGGTTGTGTGGGGATAATGTATAATAAACACAGGTTACTGACTATGGGGGATAATATATAATAAACACAGGTTACTGGCTATGGAGGATAATGTATAATAAACACAAACATAAAAAAAAATGAATGCAGCTTCAGAATGAATCTAAATTGTATGCTATCAAGGAGGTGGGAGGGTCTGGGAGGGAGGGTCTGCTGCTGATTGGCTGGAATGTGTCTGCTGACTGTGAGGTACAGGGTCAAAGTTTACTCAATGATGACGAATAAGGGGCGGACCGAACATCGCATATGTTCGGCATCCGTGGCGAACGCGAACATGCTATGTTCGCCTGGAACTATTCGCCGGCGAACCGTACGGGCATCACTAGTGCTAGATAATATTATTTAGATTAATGTAAAGATTGGACGTGCTGAGATGAAGTGGATTTTTAATTTAAACATTATGGTCCCATATGGCCTGAATAACGATTTTTAAATCTGCCACTTGATATAAAATTAGTTTTATGAATATACATATCGATATTTTAACTCTATTTCGTTTTTATTTTTTCATATGTTTTTTATATATTTATCTTTTTATCATACTAACCTTAACTTTTTAGGAAATATTATATATATATATATATATATGATTCCGATTCCTTTTTTTACTTTTGGTGTTTGGGCTGCCTATGTTTAAACTTCTACATATGTCTATATATACATATGTTCTCAAATTCCTTTTAAGATGTATATTTGAATGTATGAATATGATAGATTAAGATAAAAATCCATCCTATATGGATCCTACATTTATATTTTCAAGATTGTAACATGAATGTATTTTAAGAATTTATATTTTTGTATTTTATAACTCATATTATTGCTTAATTTATTTCATAGAGGGGCAGAGCTTGCAGACTTAGAAACCCACGGCGGCAAACGGAGCAATTTGAACCTGTTACAAAGACGTGGCGAAATCACGGCCAGGATCGGCAGTATAACTTCATTCCACTTGTGGGTATGCCTGCAGCCCACCCTTATTGAGCTTGATCAGTGAGTAACAGCGTACGCCGCAATTACTCACCACCTGTTCTAGGCAGAGTTTCTCACTATTTTATCTATTTCTTGTCATTCTTGTCATTTATGTTGGTCAATAAATAGTAAATTTAGCATTTTCCATCTTTGAAGCAACTCTGCATAATCCATCTTTGAAGGATCACTGTATATCTATACACTATATTCACTATACCATCTATATAGATCCATATGTATAGGACTGATGAATCTATAGATTGATTCTGTATGTGACAATTATTATATGATCCTCCTCATAATTTATGCACAAGTTGAGTGATTGTGTAGAAATATCTTAAAACAATCTGCACCATGTTTTTCCTTTTTATTCTTTCTTTTTCATGTTCTATGCATCAAAAGCCACCTATTGGAGGATACACTAAATCCATATGTATATATTCAAATTATCGCATTTAATATTGCTCCACTTATTATTATACTATTCTTTAAAGTTCTGCCTGTGTATAACATTCAGAACGATAGGCAAGTGCGTATTAGGAACTTTAACTTGTGGCTGAACTTGGGGTGAATGGTGTCGGGAGCAAGGATTTGGCTTTGTTTCTTATGGTATCGAACTATTGGAAAGAAAAGAAAAAGGAGAGCTGGAGCCTGTGCAAGTCCTCCTAGGTGGGGGTAAACCCCCGTGGACTACAAACAACAAAAAAGAGAAAAGATGGAGGATGCAGCACTTGGTATACAGAGACAATGGAATACTAGAATGGTAAAATTACCATAAATGATTAAGACTTAACTTTTAATGAATCATGGAAAAAGGTCCAAGTAGGTCTCAACCTAAAATATACGCAATCGTGTGAAGCTATAATAGTCCAATCATGTAAGTTGTTACCTGACACCTTACTGCAATATTGGGGTACACAAATGTGTTAATATTACTATGTCATAAATGGCAAACAACTTATCAATGGCATGCTAGAAAAACGATATGTGGGGAATACTAGCAAAACGATATGTGGGGAATACTAGATTATCACTGGTCGTCAGGTACTGACAGAGTGATTGAAGAGCTGTTTAGTGAAAAAAGAAAGCTATGCGGCAAACAAGTATATTAGCTGTCTGTCTAATAGTTGCAATAGTACTACATACTATATTAGATCAGATGACTTCTGAATAAGGTTGTATTGCTGCATCCGCCATCTTTTCTCTTTTTTGTTATTTGTTACTCATGGTAGCTCTATTTGGAAAATAAATGAACTGTACAAAAAGATGGTTTGCATCATTCTCAAAAGGGAACAAATGTTCACAGTGAGCAGATCAGAGGTTTTGCTAGGAAGTATTTAAACTAGGAACTAAACAAGGAAGGAAAGTAACTGTAGCGAATGTATTAAAAAATTATGAGCTTAGAGTCATGTCTACAAATGCTCGCAGTTTAGGGAATAAGATCCATGAATGTATTGCAATAATGGCAACTGAGAATGTAGATTTAGTGGCTGTTACTGAGACATGGTATAATGAGAAAAATGACTGGGACATAGCAATACCAGGGTACTCTTTATAAAAAAAAGACAGAGAAGGCAAGAAAGGGGGAGGGGTGGCCCTGTATGCGAAGGATAGCATAAAATCTAGCCTAATAAAAGTTAGTGAGGCGAACATAGAGTCTGTTTGGGTTACATTAGAATTTGGTAATCACACAGTAACTTATGTACGTGTGATTTATAGGCCCCCAGAACAAATAGAAGAGTTAGATAATCTACTAGTTGAGGAAATAGCTAAAATGACAATGAAGTTATCATCATGGGTGACTTTAATCTTCCTGATGTGAATTGGAAAACCAAAATAGCTACTTGTGCCAGGAGCACACATATTCTAAACTCCCTACTGGGATTGTCTCTGAAACAAGTTGTTGAGGAGCCAACTCGTAAAGAGGCCATACTAGATTTAGTGTTAACAAACGGAGATTTGATATCAGATATTTTTTTATTCTTTATTTTGGTAGTGCATTGTTAAGTACATATGAAGCATAAACATGTCAATATAGATCAGCAGAGGGTGTAACAGGTAGTAAAAATTATACACATTGAGAGTACTGCACTTTAAAAAAAAAAATACAGGAAAAGAACATGTACATATACAGTGGTGCTCAGCGTTTTGGGTGGAGAAGAGTAGGGAGTATATTTTCAAAGGCTTCGCACTGATTATGGTTATGTGGTATAAAGATTCATTATGAAGGCGATGGGCCGTTTACAGCTTGCTGGTGGGCAGGAAATCTAGACCTTTAAGTGTATCTGCATGCAGACTGGAGATGCGTGTCAGGCAAGGCCATTATGTAAGCTGGCAGCTGTAATTGAGCATAACTAGTAGAGCGGTAAACCATGCTATAATATGTAGTTAGAGGTGGTTCCACCTGTAGGAGACCTGACTCTACGTAGATGTTTGTTTGGGACCCTCTATAGGTCTTAGGTTATATCTAACGGTTTCCGCGTTAGATTGGTAGTACTGTGGGTGGTGCCCTCGTCTTTTCAGGGAGGGGGTGTTGTCTGCCTTCGTGTAAGGCCGACCTCTCGGTGGAGGTGTTGCCCCTAACCTAGGAGGCAGCGGGGGGGGGGGAGGGGTTTAGCGATTCAGTGACTGAGTGTGTGTGGGTGAAACGAACCGGACTAGGTCTATAGGATGCATCCCGTTACGGATGCCTGGTTATGTTTTACTATGCCTTCTCTCCCTCCTCCCGAGTGGCCCAGGTCGAGGATTGTGTCCTCGTGTGGGAGATCCTGCAGAGATAAGCATAGATATATATAGAACAACATACAATGAAAACAAGTGGATAATAAAAAATAAAAAAAATAGCGTTAAAACTGTGCAACTTTACAACTGTGCAGCCTATAGCTGCTGGTGGAGCGAGTCCCCTCATTGGGTTCAGGTCGGGCTGGGAAAGTCCCTGCCAGTCGGGTGTCTAGCGGGTCATCGTTGGCAGTTCTTGGCACAAATGGTGTCACATTGGAGGGGTCCCATCCGTGGATGCGGTGTGGGTCCGTTGGAGCTGCTGTCACCTCCTGTACATCCAGAGCCGCCAGGAACACAGGAATATCAGTCCCTGTTGTTAGTTTGCGTATATTCCCTTTGTGTGTAACAATAAGCGAACGTGGGGGTCCCCACCTGTAGGGCACTCCTGCCGCCCGCAATCGGGCCGTGACGGGGGTCAGGGATTTTCGCCACTGCAGCGTGGCTTTGGATAAGTCCTGGTAAAAGGACAATTGTGAGTTCTCAAATGTAATCAGGGTCTTGTTCCTTACCGCAGCCATTATTTGCCCCTTGTCTTGAGGTAGTGCGCAGCGGAGTATGACATCGCCTGAAGTCGTGGTGCTGGTAGGTGTGGGCGTCGGTAGGCGATACATCCCAGCTATGTTCACTTTTTTAGCGGTGGCGGGTGGTAGCACTGTGGCTAGTAATCTCCTACATAGTGTGGGAGTTCCTCCTGAGGAACGGTGGCTGGGATGCCCCTTATTTTAATATGGTTGCATCTGTACCTGTCCTCCTGCGTTGCCACCTGTATTGACAGAGTCTGTTGGGCTGCCTGAAGTTGGGCTATAGATGCTTGTATGTTAGAAGTGTCTTGGCGCAGCTCTTGGACATCTGCCTCAGTAGCTGCCAATCTGCCTGTGAGTTGCTGCATGGAGGATTTCAGGATGGGCAGGTCAGTAGCAAGTAGGCCCTGAATATCCTTTAACATAGCGGATAGCACTTGGAGGTCCTGTTTAGTTGCAGGCTCAGTGGTACCTGCAGATGCTGTGGGCTGTGGCTGTGTGTCTACTTCTGGGATTTGTAGCTGGGGTGCTGCAGGGGCAGTTGTGTGGGGAGGCCCTGGTGAGGGTGGGTGGTCGGAGGCCGCCATAGTGGCTGAGGTGTGCCGCTGGAGCATAGCTCCGATGTCCCTCTGGTCAGGTACATTACCGGGTGTGGGTTTTTGATTTCTGCGCCCCATGGGTGCACTGGCCGGCGTTGTTTGGGGCGACCACAGCTCCGCTGCGTTTCCGTCAGGGTCCCCGCCCCAGAGATACTCGAGGTCGCGGTCTGAGGGCTTGTAGTAGACCCCGGTTTTATGTTTCGCCTTTAAGTGCTTCGGGGAGTACTGGAAGGGCATCTGTGGGTTCAGCGGGGTGTCCCCGGGCTGGGTCTGGCGTTTGCAGGGTCAGATGGTTGCTGGGTACCGAGATATTATCGGGATTGTATATTGCCCTTGTGGAGCTGGGAGAAATGGCGTCCGGTTCAGTGCCAGGCTCCGCCCCCCTTCTTGATATCAGATATTACTGTAGGTGAAAGTTTAGGATCCAGTGATCATCAGTCAGTGTGGTTTAATATAAGAACAGTGACTGAGTCACACCACATAAAAACAAAAGTTTTAGAATTTAGAAAAATAGACTTTTCTAAAATTAGAATATGTGTAAAGGAGTCACTATTAGACTAGAGCAATTTAAATGGAGTCCAAGAGAAATTGGATTATTTAAAAGTTGCACTACTGGAAGCAACAGAAAATTCAATTAGGCTTGTCAGGAAGAGCTGAAAAATTCTGAAATCACTTTGGTCCGCCGCTGAAGTGGCCAAAATAGTAAAAAACAAAAATTTGGCATTTGGTAATTATAAAAAACCCAGAGTGAGGAAGACAGACAGATCTATAAGAGTAGACAGAAAGAGGCAAAGCAAGTTATAAGAGCCTCCAAAGCACACACAGAAGAGAAAATAGCACAGTCAGTAAAAAAGGGGGATCACACATTTTTTTTAGATACATAAATGAGAAAAGGAAAGTAAAACAAGGATTAGTTAGATTAAAAAAAAGAAGGAATGCTTTTAGAAGAGGATAAAGGTCTAGCTGACTGCCTGAATGAATGTTTTTGTTCAGTATTTACAGATGAAAATGAAGGAGAGGGACTTCAGTTAAGAAAAATTACAAATAAGGCTATTGTTACATGTGAGTTTACAGAGGAAGAGGTTCTATTTCAACTGTCAAAAGTAAAGACAAATAAGTTTATGGGGCCTGATGGAATACACTCAAAGTTATTAAAATAACTTAGTGGTGTACTAGCAAACCATTTATTTATTTATTTATTTAACCAATCATTGTTAACAGGAGTAGTCCCAGAAAACTGGAAATTAGTGAATGTTTTACCCATTCACAAGAAAGGTAGTAGGGAGGAATCGGGTAACTATAGGCCAGTAAGCCATACTTTGATAGTGGGGAAAGTGATGGAAACCGTGTTAAAGGATAGGATTGTTAAACATCTAAAATCACATGGATTTCAAGATCAGAGACAACATGGGTTTACTTCAGAGAGATCATGCCAAACTAATTTTATTGATTTTTGGTTGGGTAATACATCAGAGTGGTGCAGAAGACATTGCTTACCTAGATTTCAGTAAGGCTTTTGACACTGTTCCATATAGAAGGCTCATCAAAAAACTGCAATCTATAAGTTTGGATTCCAATATTGTTGAATGGGTTAGGCAGTGGCTGAATGATTGGCAACAGAGGGTTGTAGTCAATGGAGTATATGCAAAGCAAGGTCTAGTTACCAGTGGGGTACATCAGGGACCCATTCTCTTTAATATTTTTATTAGTGATATTGCAGAAGGTCTTGATGGTAAGGTATGTTTTTTTTTTTTGCTGATGATACTAAAAAATGAAAAATGGGGGCAAAAACAAAAGTGTTGCACTTATAATTTTGTTCAGTGTAATTATATATGTATATCAATAAATATGTATGTGTTTGGCTTGTGCATGAAATTGGTCTAAAGTGATGGTAGAAGCCGCCTTTAATCCCAGAAGCCACCCTGTGCTCCGGAGCAGGACCAACAATCCCACAACAACAAGGAAACAAAATTCCCCAGGCACTCAATGAAACAAAAGGAACAGCAACGTTTCGACCTGTTAAGTGGTCTTTTTCAAATATATATATTCTTGAACAAATACAACTTCAAATATCATCAGAAGGTATTGTTGAAAATAGATTTTGAAATCTTTTTAAATGTATGCAAGCACCCTGTTGAGCAGCAGATATTTTTTTCTCCGTGAGCACTGACTTTAGACAAGGAACGTTTGAAAAAGTATATTTTAACTGCAGATGGTTACGTTCTTGTATATCAGTAAAAACACAAAATATTACATATCGAAGATGGAACAGAAAAAAAATCATGTAAGATTTGCTTTAATTTAAATCTGATGTTTCTGGCATCATTCTACATAAGGTTAAAACAGGCAGTTTTAAGCAGCGCTTTAGGGCTGTTCTCACTTCTTTAGATTTGATCTGCCATAGTTTGATGTGTCACACATGAAAGAGTGTAAAACATGACTTTGATCAATTGTCATTTTCAGCTGAATCTTGCAAACTACAAAGTCAAATGTTACAAAAACATGACTGATACAAGACAGAAGTAAAATTTAATTGTAAGTTACCGTTAGTAGAAAAATATTGAAACTTTAAAAAAATACAGAAGGCAGACGTCACATTTAATTGTAAGTTACTGTTAGTAGAAAAATATTGATACTTGCAAAAAATATAAAAAAGAGAATTGCATGAAAGAAAAAAAAATCTAAAGTGATATACACAGAATAAAACAACTAAGCAGTAAAAAACCTACAACATATTTTGGGTAAATTCGTTTTTACAAATTAGTCTATGAACACCTACCCATGTGCCTATGAGGCTTGAAAGGAATTTTACTTACTTTGGAATTCATGGTGAATTTGCATGCCTGTCCAGTAGAGATGTCCCGAATAGTTCCTGGCGAACATAGCTTGGTCGCGTTTGCCGCGGACAGCGAACATATGCGATGTTTGGTCCATCCCCTATTCGTCATCATTGAGTAAACTTTGACCCTGTACCTCACAGTCAGCAGACACATTCCAGCCAATACGCAGCAGACCCTCCCTCCCAGACCCTCCCACCTCCTGGACAGCATCCATTTTAGATTCATTCTGAAGCTGCATTCTTAGTGAGAGGAGGGACAATGTGCTGCTGCAAATTTAATAGGGAAATCAATAGCTAGGCTAGTGTATTCAGTGTCCACTACAGTCCTGAAGGACTCATCTGATCTCTGCTGTAAGGACAGCACCCCCAAAAAGCCCTTTTTAGGGATAGAACATCAGTCTGCTTTTTTTTTTCCTGTGTAATCTAATTGCAGTTGCCTGCCTGCCAGCGTGTGTGTCAGGCTCACAGCGTATACTGTGCCCACTTGCCCAGTGCCACCACTCATATCTGGTGTCACAATAGCTTGCATTTAAAAATAAAAAAATTTTTTTGACTGTAATATAATAGCAGTCAGTTTCCTTCACACGTGTGCGTTTCAGGGACTACCAGGGCACAGTGTCACACCAGTGCAACTCATATCTGGTGTAACAGTAGTGTACATTAAAAAAAAAACCTAGAAAGTTGACTGTCAAATAAAAGCAGTCAGTTTCCTTCACGCGTGTGCGTTTCAGGGCCTGCCAGGGCACAGTGTCACACCAGTGCAACTGATATCTGGTGTAACAGTAGTGTACATTTAAAAAAAAAAAAATACAATTTTGACTGTAATAGATTGAATAGCAGTTGTCTGCAAGCGTGTGTGTCAGGCCTACAGCGTCTACTCTGCTAAATTCTGCCAGTGCACAGTGCCACTCATATCTGTTGTCACAGTAGCTTGCACGCATAGTACCACTAATCGAAAAAAAAATGACAGGCAGAGGCAGGCCACCCCGCAGGGGCCGTCGTGGTCGTGGTGCTGTGATTCCCGTTGGCCCTAGAATAATGCCCAGTGTTCAGAGGCCACATACCCTGAACTCGAAAAGTTCTGAGGACATAGTTGACTGGCTAACACAGGACACCCAATCTTCTACAGCTTCAGCTCGGAACCTTGACGCACCATCCTCCTCCAGCTTAGCTTCAGGCACCTCTCAAGTTACCAATCGCCCGCCTGCCGCCACCATCAACACTAGCACCACAGCCGCATCACTTGATCTGTCAGAGGAGTTATTTACACATCAGTTGGAAGAAATAAGTGATGCACAACCATTATTGCCAGAGGATGTAGATAACAGGGATATGTCTCAGTCAGGCAGCATTACACAAATGGACGTACGGTGTGATGATGATGATGTTGTACCCGCTGCTGCTTCCTTTGCTGAGTTGTCAGATACAAGCGAAGCGGTTGATGATGACGATGCGTCCGTGGATGTCACTTGGGTGCCCGCTAGAAGAGAAGAAGAACAGGGGGAAAGTTGAGATGGGGAGACAGAGAGGAGGAGTTGGAAGCAGGGGGAGGTTGTCGCAAGGAGCTAGTGGCACAGTCAGACAGCATGCATCGGCACCCGGGGTCAGCCAGACAGCACGCCAATCAACGCATGCTGTTGCCACCACAAGAATGCCGTCATTGCAGATCTCAGCAGTCTGGCATTTTTTTTGTGTGTCTGCCTATGACAACAGCGATGCCATTTGCAACCTGTGCCAAAAGAAACTGAGTCGTGGGAAGTCCAACACCCACCTAGGTACAACTGCTTTGCGAAGGCACATGATCGCACATCACAAATGCCTATGGGATCAACACATGAGTACAAGCAGCACACACACTCAAAGCCGCCATCCTCCTCCTGGTCCAGCATCTTCAGCCACATCAACCACTGCTGTCCTCCTTGCCCCCTCTCAACCATCCGCCACTCCGTCTCTCGCCTTGAGCAGTTCCTGCTCATCTGCCCACAGAATTCCCCAAACATAGACCAATTCACTAGGGCATGAAATACTGCAAATCTATGTTCAGGGAAACTTTCCCGAACATAGATTAGCTTACTCACTAATAGAATACCACAAATCTATGTTCGGGGAAACTTCCCCGAACATAGATTAGTTTACTCGTGAATGGAATCTTGCATATCTATGTTCAGGAAAAATTCCCCGAACATAGATTAGCCAACAACTAGGGCTTATTTTCAGGGTAGGGCTTATTTTATGAGCATCCCCAAAAATAAGCAAGGGTTTATTTTCGAGGGATGTCTTATTTTTAAGGGAAACACGTTAGTAGAAACACATGTTGTCAAAAGGTTTTTTTCTGTATGATAAACCAGAATAATCAAATGATATGTTAAACCAAAAAGCAAGATCTGGAATACACACAGAATTACAAATTAAAACCAGGTAGAATGAGCTGGTTTTAATCTGTACTTTATTATCTCTAAGAAGCTGCACTGTCTTATGCAAATCTACTTACAAATAGATTCTCCAGTGAAAGTCAAAATAATGATCAAAAGAACTCCACCTTCGTAAAGAATAGATTCCTTTAATGTGTCCCTACATGTGGCAACATGTTGCTTCATTTTTATTTGGAATATCTATATGTAGACTGGTGTTACAGCTCCCCCGGTAGGAGAGGGGTTACAGCCGTATTGGAAGTTCCCTTCCCGCATACAGAGGTAGCCACTGAGCACTCCAAACTGCCGAACAGCAATCACACAAACCAATTAGTCTCCCAAACAGCCGAACAGCAAGCACATGAACCAGTTAGTCTCCAAAACAGCCGAACAAGCGTAATCCATACGAATAATCCACCCAATGAAGAGACAAAGCTCCGTATTGAGGGTCAGCAGGAATCTGGTTTATTGAGGGCTAGCTGCCCGGTATTTATGCAGGTCTCCCACCTGGTGGACACTCCCCTAGGGGACCAAATGGGAGACTGTGACAAGGACATTACATTGACCAATCAGAGTTACACATGTAGCCATGCCCCTTTAATTACCCAAGACCCTCTGCTCTGCCTGGGAGATAATTGTGAAGTAATTTAATTATCTCCCTGGACAAAGACCAAACGCCATTTTAAAGTCTGTTCTCCATATGAATAGACTCCACGGGATGGCTATCTGGGGTATGGCTTATTCGTGGACAAAATACTGAATACAGGGACGTTCGTGAGTTTTCTACCGAAGGAGAAGGGAGGTCGGCGGCTTCAGCTGTGTTTGTACCAAAAAGTGTCCGTTTTGAGTTCCATGAGTTTATCGTCGAACACCGCTGCGCATTCGTGGATTTAAAATGGCCGCGACCTCGTGTTCGGGATATGAATGGCAGCCACCCAGCTACAGGCATCAATTAAGTGGTGTCTGTGGTTAACCTCAATGTTCTAATGGGGCCAAGAGGTTAACCAGCAGCACACTTCTCTACTGGGTGGCCGGCCGTTCGGGAGTTTTGTACGGTAGTTTCCGGGAAGCGAATGGGGAAAGACATGAATCAAATTAAATAACACGAATTTAAGCAAACTAAGTAATAGTAGTTCCATGTAAATCCAAGACAGAGGGGTCTGTCACAGAGAGTAGCTGCCTCGGGTCACTAGTATAGAGAGGATTGTGGACTGCATCCTCACTGCATTATAGTAAAAATATATTATGTAACTGTATTATTTAATTGTTATTACATTGCACTTTTTGCAGTATTAGCATAAGAACATGTATTATAATATTGTATCAATGTATGTGCTCCTATCTGTTATAACATATCCTATATTGTATTATACAAACAGACTGTCTATTCTGCATAACAAACACATCTGGAATTTAACATAATTTTTAATCAAATCATTTGTGTATATTGTCTATAGTTCTTATTTTCTTACCAAATGTTTGCTTATCTATCTTAATCCCATTTTCGTTGTAAGGTCCTTTTGCAACTGCAGGTAGCAGCATATGGGAATTCCCTATGTGTCTCAATAGCTTTCAAACATCAGTTGCTTTTTCTCAAAGAAGGAATGAGCTTATGAGATGCTTGATGCCTGTGTGTATTCTCCACGGATTGCCTTATTAGCACTGGAATCATATTGGAATCTCTAGTAGTAATATAATACATTTCAACATTTCCAGTCAATTGTCTAAATAACATTATTGATTGGAAAATAACTGAAACTGTGACCTGGAGTAAGGATCACCTTAGCAAAAATGATTATTGATCCTAAATATGAAACCTACCTTGTGTTTAAATATCTATATGACAAAAAATAATGATAATCAGTTATATTACACTTAACACTCTTCAAGTAATGGAAATGTTTGAATATTAATACTATTACTTAGGACTAAAAATCCAATCTGCCCCAAACTAGTTTATGTCTAGTTGTTGAAATTATTTATGATTGTCTGTTTTTATACCCTCATAACTCAACACCCTTGTTTAATTGTCATTAGAAATGTATCACATTTGCTAGAACATAACATATTATTTTTTATTGTTTTTCGTATAGCTTAGCTGATTAACTTAACCATCAATCTCTGTTATACCTTGGATGCACATAAATCTAATAGTTTTGTGTTTGTTTTTTGTTAAAAATGTGTGCGTTATATTTACACGGATTGAAGATGCAGTTTCAGGGATAAAAATAAAGCTCTGACTAATGAGGGAATAGTTTTATTCTAACTAGCTAACTAACTAACTAACCTTTAAAGTTATTTTATCAAAATGAAACTTCCATCTCATTTACCAATTGTAGGACAGTATAGACATGTATATGTTAAATAAACTGGACATTCAATGTAAAAAATTATAAATTTTTGATGGGTTAGAAAAGCCTTTAGATTCTTGCCTTTGTTTTATGTAATGTGATCTCCTGTTCCATTCTGCATGTACAGCATCATTCTGTCACCAATTCTAACACAGGATGAGGCCATACTGCGCCCCTTTATTCAGAACTACCTGTTTGTCATAATTCTAACATTGACATTTCTGCAAAATTCTGCAAAAATAGAAGAATCATGTAAACCAAACAGCAGATGAATGGAGGAATCATGTACAACAAACAGCTTGCCCTTTTGTTGGTTCCTGGTATTCCCTATGGCCCATTTCTAATGTTGTTTAGTCCTTTTGGTATTTTACTCGGCTTGTCCAGATTTCTGTGTTTTCTAGTATCCCTAAACTCGGGCTATCTTCTCATTTGTGTGATTTCTACATTACTTGACCTCAGCTCGATTTCTAAACACGCTTTTGTCTTTTTTGCCTTTATCTATAGGCACCATGTTAAACCAAGCAATCCTAAAGACAGATAATATGTGTCTATCTTATTTTTAAACTTTATTTAGTATAGTAATAGATTAAAGTTCTACATGTTGGTTGATCCTCACTCCTAGATGTTTTGTAATATGTAACAAACTACAGAAAAAAATACCTATAAATGAGCCGATCTCAAATTAGGTACTGATTCAACAAAACATATGCTTTAAAGTTGCAAACTGGTCTCTTTTATTGGGCAAACATTTTGTTTACTAATTTGAACGTTTGGGATCTAGCCACCTGTACAGTCTTTAAATTAGATTTCAAAGATGTGAACAGCTCAATCTAAACTAAAGCAGCAATTGGCACAAAACTTGTTAGATGAGCATAACTTAAGGCCTTGATTTAATGTTGTTTTATAAGCTTTTCAAGTGATTTCATATTTTTGGGATACATTTTAAAATGTATTTTTTTCAAAATCTTAAAAAATATACACAAAATATTCCATTATATCAAAATATTGAAATATAGATAAAAAAAAATAAATCAATTGGAAAGCGTATCTAAAAATATTAAATTGAGGCTGTTTTAATGTTACTTTTAGCATTAAACATGCTTTGGAGCTATAACTAGCAAGGAATAGAGATAAAAACAGGGACTGAAACCTAAATAATAATAATAATGTTAAATAAAATAATAGCAATAGTGTGTTTCATGGCTACGGTGTGAAAATATCCCTACTATATGTTTCTAAGCAGTCATATAGGTGAGCATTTTGTCAAAAAAATCCTGGCTTGTGTTAAAAGCATTTTTTTTTCAAGTTGATTTATAACACAGACAATGTCAATGAATGCACATTATTTCTCATAATGCATAGTGTCACACCATCTCTGTGCCTGCCCTTCTGTACTATAAGTACACTGTTAATTCAACAGAGAACAAAACTCATTTTGAATGAATTAGTAATTCTGTCATTGTGTTAAATGAAGTGCATCATTAGTAGCAGTGAACCCTGAGGAAATCTTGAGTGGATCAAAATTTACTAATGAGAACACAAGGAAAATATGGCTTCCTTCCTGAATAATTAATCAGTCACATAGTAAATCCAAACATAGAGTTTATGTAGCAAGATATCAACAGCACCTTGTTTCAGAAGGTCATTCAAACAACAGCCATATAGAAAAATAAACATATTTTATAATATTTCCATGATTGTATTAAATAAATCAAATATACAATACGATACATATTTATTACCTGTGTCTATAAATACACTCTTGTTTTATCATTGAAACTGAAAATTAGTGTAAGAAGCTCATCCTGAAGGGGGGTGTGAGATACAGTGTGGGAAAGTCAAGTGGAATTAGTCCTCTCCTGTTATGTATTCATAGCACAGGCTCACGCGAAGTACAGTTCATGATCCTACTGCGCTGACTTTAAGTACGGCTTATGCCATTATGTAATTATTATCTGTGTTAGCCAAAGGAAAGCATGGCACATAAACAGGATATGTGTATCCTATTTTGCTAGATTGCATTATAACTTTTGCTTTTTCTCAAACTTCATTTGCCTCTTAATACCCAAAGACCCTGTACTTCCGACTGGAAAGAAAACCCCTGCCACTCTTTGGAAACGGGGTCATGGATACTGGCATGTGGGTTGGCAACTCAAGTGATAGAAGTGATAAAATATTGCTTGTTTATGGTCTTTCCTGTGTTTTTCGGAGAGAGTGAACAGTTTCCCTCCCTCCCACTCACTTTTTTTGCTTGTGTTAATGTTTTTACTTGTGTTAATGTATGGATGTTTTCTGTTGTTGTTGTGTTTTTGGTTTCTTCTTTTTGTCACAGCTTGATGGTTGTCCTGCCCTCTTTGAGCAAGAACCAGCTGGATCAGTGTTTTGGAGGCATCACCTGCTGCATGGGCAAAGGCAAGATTCCAGACGTGTTGGACTTTGGGAAATTTGGTGTTTTTATCTGTCTGATGGGCAGTCACCCCACCAACTAACAGGTTAGTTGGTAAGCGGGCATTATTTCAATAAAGCTGTGGTCCACTTTACAGAGTTTATTTCTTTATTTGATGGAGAAATAGGTTTGGTGGTTGGGAGGTGGGAGTGGAGCTAAACTCAAGAGGCAGCAATTGCTGCATTGGAAGGTCTGTAATCTAACAGCCCCAGTTCTGTGAGGACGTGCTTGCAAAGGCTTCAGACAAGAGATATGCATCTAGTTAAAGCTGTTTTTAAATGTGCATTCAATCTTGGTATTTGAAGCACATGATTCTTGCTCTCACTGTATCACATCATGTGGCTTGATGTAGTTGGAACTGGTTTTGATCATATGTATCAGATCAATCGCAATATGTGACAATTTCTGATAGCATCTCACTCCCTCTCCAGGTCACAGGTGGTGTTCCCCAAGACTCCATACTTGGCCACCTACTATTCACATTATTAAAAAAATATCTGCCTAACGTCTGCAAAGCCTCAACTGTACACATGTATACAGACAACACTGTAATCTGCGATAGTAAACCCAATCTACTGCAGCTTGAGGCAGTGCTCCAGGACCAGTTTGCAGAGGTAGAAAAGTGAATAGCGGTTAACAAACTCTTCCTTAACACTGACAAAACTACAAAATCCCCAACTATGTATCAGAACAAATTCAAATACCACACTGACTGCAGTCTGTTCTTTCAAATATCTAGGTATGTTGCTTAACCCCAATCTATCCTTTGGCCCTCACATAAAAAAACTCTCTTCAAAACTTTACCCAAAACTAGGTGACCTGTACAGAAACAAATCCTGCCTAAGCCCCACAGTAAGTATACAGTGCCACAAATGCTGTCAGTCATTGATTATGGGGATGTAGTGTATGCCCCTGCACTGCAAACCCGCATTAATAAACTCAATACATTGTATAATTCGTTCTGCCGCTTTGTACTAGAATGTAATTACTTGACCCACCATTGTGACATGCTACAAGAGCTAAACTGGCTATCGCTGGAATCCCGATGCACTCTTCATCTTTCCAACCTTGTGCATAAGAGCATTTCTGGGAAGCTCCCATCCTACCTGAGCAGAATGCTCTCCCCAGCTGTCCCAGCTCCTATAATCTCCAATCAAGCACCATCACTTTATTTAGCATACCGCAATACAAATATAAAGTGGCTCGATCCTTTTTTTCCTACAGAGCACTGCAATTATAGAATAACCTCAGGGACACAGTCAAATCTTCATTCAATATAAAATCCTTTAAGAGATCTATGGCAATATACCTCAGCACAGAATGCACCTGTCATGGTTAACTATATTTATTACTTGTTATGTGTTAAACACTACCCACAAACACTGCATTGTTACAGTAGGGTATAATTTAATATTACAAAAATTAATAAGAAGATATACATACACACATACTGGCCAGAGTGCCAATGTTGACCCTTGTAAATATCCAAATGTGCCTTCAGTGGGGATGTGACTGTCAGACTGGACCATGGAGCAAAGGAAGAAAGATCAGGTGGATGGCTGGGCGCATGTGTGTATTTCACCTGGGGAAGAGATGGAAGTATGATGCACTATGGGAATAAGGCAGGCTGACGGAGGCGGTGTTATGCTCTGGACAATGTTCTGCTGGGAAACCTTGGGTACTGGCATTTATGTGGATATTACTTTGACACATGCCACTAACCTAGAGATTGTTGCAGACCATGCACTCTTTTATGGCAATGGTGTTTCCTGATGGCAATGTCCTCTTTCAGCAGGATCTTGCACACTGCAAAAATTGTTCAGGAATGATTTGAGAAACATGACAAACAGTTCAAGGTGATGCCTTGGCCTCCAAATTCCTTTAGATCTCAATCCAATTGAGCATTTGTGGGATGTGCTGGAACAACAAATCCGATCCATGAAGGCCCCACCTTGCAACTTGCAGGGCTTAAAAGAGATGTCCTGGCCAAAATGCACTATTTTCATGTGAAAGAAGCCATCCTGAGATTGAATAGATCACAACAAGACCTACCTGAACAATATACATCCATCCACATGTACACCGATCTATCCACAGAAACCCTCCGATGGCAGAGAGTATTTCAAGATGTCACGGCAGAACTGAGAAGCAGGAAAATTCTGCATCGCTGGGGATTCCCTGCTAAATTACTAATACACAGGGATGGCAAGTTCCACATTTTCTCAGAGGTAGCAGAGGGATCCTGCCTACTATGACAATGGGGAAAAAGCCCAAAACGGACTGCAGCAATTACCCAGGAATGGCACACCATCCAGGCGTCCAAAAGTGCCAAAGAAAATGGCTTGGATTACTCAGGGACGATCAATATCCATACCGCTACAAGTGGAAGATTCCTCTCTTTAAAGTTCTTTAAAGTTACACCAAGTTTATAAATTCCTATACCGGTTGATCTGGTCAGACTAACACAAGCAAGAAAGTAACTATAAGAGACTGTCACGCTCCACAAAGAGTCTCCATGATATCTATAGGGGGCAATGTCGATAGATAATGGACCTGAGCCTTGGGGACAGACGGGGAGTTATGGTCCACTTGGGGTGGCATGGGGACTGTAGAGATTACCAAGGGACAGGGAACTGTGGGTTATAAAAATAAGTTGCCCACAGACCTCTTATGGCATGTCGTAGTCCCCTTAACCACTCAGAACTGACTATCCCTACACCCCATGTGCCGCGTACAGGCAGCATGTAATATGGCAATCCCCAAGCTCACCCCCACCCCCCATATTAAGGTCATACCACCACTTGACCCCTGGTTTGCGATATAGTCAGCGGGTCCCTGGTCAATCTATGGGTCTCCTGAAGGAAAAAAACACGTGGGTTAAAGGGTTCAAATTATTATCTGTGTTAGCCAGAGGAAAGCATGGCACATAAACAGAATATATGTATCCTATTTTGCTAGACTGCATTATAACTTTTGCTTTTTCTCGAACTTCATTTGCATCTTAATACCCAAAGACCCTGTACTTTGGGTACTGAATATTGGCAGTAAGGCAAGATGTCATTAAAGGTGACAGTTATTAGAGCCACAGGCAGGAGAGCTGTTTTTGGGCTCTGCAACGAGATATCCCTACCTGACCCCTTTCACCCCCATAGACAGGGCTAGCAACAAAGGTAGCAGTTACGTAAGATAGTTCACACGTTTCAGTGGACCAAGAGGGTCCATATGGTTTTAAGTATTGTTGTTGTGTTTTTTTTTTTTTTGTTGTTCATTCATGCTCATGCAGGTATACATATATCTCCTCCCACCACCACTTAGCCAATAGAGCTGAACAGCTACCAGTCACACCTTACTCCCCCCCCTCCCAATGTACCTGAGGTATGCACAGCCCACACCCTTCACAGATACAAAGACCCACCATTATATGCCAAAATATCGTATGAACATGCCCCACAGAGGCATGGCGTATACCAGCTGTACTTTGCACCCAGTAACCCAGTATGAAAGTTTATTCCCATAATGTTCAGGGATTAAATATTCCCTATAAAAGACATCTACTGCCAAAAAGACTCAAGTCCACATGAGTGGATTTCACATGCCTTCAAGAGACACATTTTTGTACGCACACCCACCCAGCGTTGGGGCTACAACACTACCCACATCAATTGCATGCCACACCCCCACATAAGTCCAAGGGGATCTCGATACTTCTTAGCAAATACCTGGCAGTAGTGCCCCACAATCAAACTACCAATCCAGGGGGACGATATGCCATCTGGCAATGTTCCATCAATGATCTAGACTACACAATAGTTAATGTCTACGCCCCTAACACCAATCAGAGGAATTTTTTGCACAGTGTACTAGCCAAGGTGGAACAACTGAGAAAAGGTGTGCTCATCCTTTGTGTGGATTTCAACCACATTTTTGACCCGGCCTTAGACGCTACCAGATCACATAAGTCCCAGAACTACGCTTTGTTTAAAAGGCAATGCAAGGCCCTTTCATCCTTGACAGCTTCCCATGGCCTACATGACATTTGGAGGGTATTACACCCGGGAGAAAAAAGATTTCACACGTCACTCGACAGTACACATCACAACTCCTACTCGTGAATTGACGGATTTCTCACGCACGACACATCACTTTCCCTAGTGTTAGACTGCACAATCGACCCCACATACTGGTCAGACCACAGGTTAGTTATGTTAATGCTAAAATATAATTATGAATATAGAAATAGGAACCCGTGGCACATAAATGAGAGTTTGCTAATGGACGCAGAGTTTTGCTCACATCTATAACAAGACCTGAATCGGTACTTCGACACTAATCACACCTCAGTACAAAACCCACATATGTTATGACTAGTGTCACGATTCCGGGAACCAAACACGCTAACACACACACAGAAAAGGTGCAGTAGACAAGCCGAGTAAGGGGGACCAGAAGACAGAATAACGAGAAACAAGCCGAGGTCAAAGGGTAGGAGAAGTCACAAAGTCAGATAAACAAGCCAGAGAGTACGTAACCAGAAACACAAGTTAAGTAGCAATACTAGCAAGCAAAGACCACAACAGGGCAGAGAGGAACAGGAAAGTTAAGTATTTAAATCCATAGGTTAATTCTGATTGGATAATTTCCAATCAGAATTAACAATCACACGTGGGAGATATCTAGACCTCCCACTGTGATTGAGGCACTGTGCCTTTAACGCCGGGTCAGGTGGCTGACCCCGGCGTTTATTAAAATGGGCGGTCTCCCAGCGTGCAGCGTCATGCATGCTGCCGCTGGGGGACGTAGAGGAAGACGCGGGCGGCATCCGTGGCTGGGAGGATGCCACCCGCCGAGCGCACGCCAGGAAGGAGACCGCGGACGGCTGGAGGGTGAGTGCCGCGAGCGGACTGCAGGCTCCCCTCGCAGCCGCCCACGGGATCCTGACAACTAGCACACAAGGAAGTGATACGGGGTCACTGATACGTAGGGCCTCATACCTCAAAAAACGGGCGTCACACAACCTAAACCAATGGGATTTACAATTGGCCAAACTACATAAAAATCCTCCCCTTCCCTAGACAAGCGTAAACAGATACAGGCACTACAAACCAAAATCAAGGACATACAGATGGCCAAGTTCCGGTTCGTGCTGAAACAACTAAACGCCACAACCTACGTACAGGGCAACAAGACGAACAAACTTATGGGTCAACGCCTTAAAGGAAGACAAGCACAGACTCGTATTGCACACATCATGAACAAAACAGGACAAAAACTGTTACTCCCAGAACACATATGCAACCAATTTGCACAATATTTTGGCCAATTATACAACCTCCAAGATAGCCCAGATGTGAGCCACCCAAGCGCTTCCAGCATCCAAGATTAACTCAGTTATTCCTCTACCATCCCTTACAGAAGCACAAAGGCAGATTCTAAATATATCAACCAAAGCCCTAGGCTCAGATAGGTACACAAACCTCAACTATACGAAATTCAAACACCTACTGATCCCTAACTTGGCCACTACTTTTAACCACAGCGCACAAATGGGATCCTTCCTACCAAATTCCTCACAAGTCATTACGCACCCAAAACCTCGTAAACCCAATGTCAACATTTTTGCCCTTTCACATTACTAATGGTACCAGGCAGGGGTGCCCCCTATCTCCACTCCTCAATGTTTTAGTGCTATAACCACTAGTGGAAGCAATTAAACGCAACATGAACATACATGGCATACAAGTTGGGGATAGGGAATACAAATTGAACTTGTTCGCCGCCGACGTCCTTTTAACCCTATCGCAACCTTTAATATCTCTGTTAAACTTACAAAAGGAACTAAAACGGTACAGCGCCCAATCATACTATAAGCTCAATATGAAAAAACACAAGCCACACCTTGGAGAGGCTCAAACAAGTGTTTAACTTTGATTGGAGACAGGACTACCTTACGTTTTTTGATATCAAACTTACAAAATCCTTACAGAGGCATTATTCAAAACGAACTACCACAAACTCAAAGATATAGAGAACACACTCAAGGAGTGGGAAAGCAAGTTCCTCTCATGGGTAGGAAGGTGTGTGGAGTTTAAAACGGTTATCTTACCAAACATTCAATACCTCTTTCGTACTTTACAAATACAGGTACCTATGAAATTCTTTAAAGCCCTTCAAACCACACTAATGAAATTTGGTTGGAATAACAAGAAACCTAGTGTGCCATGTAGACTCCTGACCCTTAAGGTTTAGAGAAGAAGGGCTAGGCTTCCTCAACCTTAAATGTTTTCAAACCTTACAAACCAAATTCCATCTACCAGCTTCAGCCCACTTTTCATACCTCCAACTAAAACAAATATTGAAAGCTTGGCCACCCCAAACAGACACAGTAGAGCAACGCACACTCATAAACCAATTTGAAAACATGTGCTTAAACAAAAGACAAAATAAAACCCTCTCATATTGTTACACTCATGACACTGCCCACATATCACAAATGGTAGTTTCAATGGGAATGGCATAAAGACTTGGGGGAGGAGCTTTCACCAAAAACATGGAAACAGGTGTTTCTTGCATTTAAGGGATTGTCCTCCTGTGCATCTCACCATGAAATAACAAGGAAATACTGTATAGGTGGTACTTAACACCAGATAAATAGCTGTATATCGGAATATCAGTGAATGTGTACGCAATACCTGTTTGTATCAAGGTGTACTACCCCTCATCCCCTTTTTCCTTTTGCACCCTACTGTCCTTTTCAATGAAAAAATGAAAACCAATACAAATTATCAATTTGAAAAAAAACATAAAATGTATGCAAAAATATTAAATTGAGGCCTAGGTATAAATACAAACTGGTTGAGGACTAAAAATACGTTTGCAAGGATACCTTGGTTCCTCTAATCTAGTAACAACTCACAAATAGTGTAAAAGAAAACAACAAAAAAAGTTCAGCATTCCTTAAAGTGATTCACTGAGTATTTTTTGGAACATTCCGACCTACAGTTTCTTGAAAAAGACCATATTAAGGTAGAAACCTTGCCAGTTAAGTATTAATATGCAGCACAAAATTATTAACCTACAGAAAAAGAACTGAAAGTAGATATCAGGGGCACAGGCAGATGTGATTGTGGCACCATATGGCTATCACAGATATATGTATAGATCAGTGGTAAGCAACCTTTGACCCTCCAGATGCTGTGGACTGCATCTCCCCTGGTTCATTGGTTCCCATGAGAATAGGGCCATCAACTCTTCCTGTATTTGCTTGTCACAGATCAAAGGCGGCTCTCTAATTAGGCGATGTAGGTGGCCGCCTAAGGCCTCGCACTGGCTGGGGCCTCGCGGCTGCCTAAATCGCGTCACAAGAGTGACTTGTCAGGCATACGGTCCATGATGGGAGGGGGCCCGGCGGCTTCCCCTTTGTGCCGATGGGTGCAAGGCCCCTCCTGTCTGCCCTGAGAGTAAGCCTTCAGTCTGCAGCTCTGCCGGAAGTGAGCGGCAGACTGAAGTGTCTCGCGATCCCCAGCCAATCAGAGCGTTACCACGGGTTTCCATGGCAACGCTATGACTTCTGAAGATCGCGGAACTCCTATCACCTGGTCTGCAGCTCACCCCTGGCTGAGCTGCGGGCTGAATAGGAAGGCCACCAGACCACCAGGGAGATGACAGCCCACAGGACCACCAGGGAAATAAATGTATTTCTAATACCCCTCCTCTTTACCCCCTGTCACCCTCTCCTTCCCTCACTCTTCCCCCTCTCACCCCCTCACTCTACCCCCATTTACCCCCTCACTCTGCCCCTTGTCACTCAGCCCCCATTCAGCCCCCTCCATCACTCACTCTGCCCCCTGTCAGTCCCTAACTCCCTCACTCTACCCCGTCACCCCTTCACTCTGCCCTATGTCACCCCTTCACTCTGTCCCCTATCACCTCCTCACTCAGCCCCCTGTCACCCCCACTAAGCCCCCTGACACCCCTCATTCTGCCCCCTGTTACTCCGTCACTCTGCCCTTTGTTACCCCCTAAGTCGTCCCCTGTCACCCCCTCCTTCCCTCACATTGCCCCCTGTCACCTCCTCACCTCCTCACTTCCTCATTCTGCCCTATGTAACCCCCTGCTCTCTGTCACCCCCTCACTCAGTCCCCTGTCACCCCCATTAAGCCCCATGTCATCCCTCACTCTGCCCCCCTATAACCCCTCACTCACCCCTCCTTACCTCACTCAGCCCCCCGTCACCACCTCCTTCACTGTCACCCCTAACTCAGCCCCCTGTCACTTCCTCACTTAGCCCCCTGTCACCCTCTCACTCAGCTACCTGTCACCCCCTCACTCAGCTACCTGTCACCCCCTCACTCAGCTACCTGTTACACCCTCCTCCCCTCACTCAGCCACCTGTCACCCTCTCCCTCCCACACTCTGCCACCTCTCACCCTCTCCACACTCTGCCACCTCTTCACACTCTGCTACCCTCCCACACTCTGTCTGCCCCCTTCACACTCTGTCAGCCCATTTCATACTCTGTCATCCCCCTCCTCCACACATCTTGCACCACTCTCCACACACACTGTTGCCCCCTTAACACTGCCACACTCATTTTAACCCATCCTGATACTCAGGGCCATCTTTAATGCAGGGCAAACGGGGAAGCTGCCTCGGGCCCAGTTACTCCTGGCGGACCAAAGGCAGCTGCCCCATGGGCCCTGTTGCCCTCAACAATTTTTTTCACATCCCCTAAGGAGTTCCACCGGGTGGCCCATGCACTTAGGGCCCTTTGCTTTTCAGTAGTATGGGATGAAATGACAGTCGCAAGTCACTTCCTCCCATAAAGAGAGGAGCTGCACAGGAGGGGGTGTGTGTGTGTTAGTATGTCTGTGTGTACGTATGTCTATGTGTGTGTGTGTCAATATGTCTGTTAGTGTGTCAGTATGTCTGACAGTCTATGTATCCGTGTGTCAGTATATCTGTCAGTGTATGCTTGTATGTGTGTCAGTATCTCTGTGTGTGTGTGTCAGTATGTCTGTCAGTATTTGTACATGTGTGTGTCAGTGTATTTGTCTTTCTGTGTTTGTTAGTATTTCTGTCAGTGTATGTGTGTGTCAGTATGCTTATTAGTGTATGAACCTGGGAACGGCTTATGATCTGTGTGTGTGTCAGTATGTCTATCAGTGTATGCATCTGTGTGTCATTATGTCTGTCAGTGTATTTACCTGTGTATGTGTGTCAGTTTGTCTGTCAGTGTATGTGCCTGTGTGTGTGCCAGAATGTCTGTCAGTGTGTGTCAGTATATGTGCCTGTGTGTGTGTGTCAGTATGTCTGTCAATGTGTGTCAGTACGTCTACCAGTGTATGTGCCTGTGTGTGTCAGTATGTCTGTCAGTGTATGTGCCTGTGTACCTGTATGTTGTCAGTGTGTGTATCTGTGTTTTTATCTGTATGTAGTTAGTGGGCGTACCTTTGTGTCTGAACACCAATGTTAAATACAAATAAGCCCCTCAATTCAAACTTCAAAATTACATACAAACACATTCCTCCATTGAAACGTCAACACTACATACAAACACACCTCTGTGTTAAACACCAAAATTATATATAAACAAACTACTACATTTAAAAAACCAACACTACACATGCATGCACACTTGCATTTAAACTTCAACACCACATACAAATGCATTCATACAAACATACTCCATACAAATATATGCTTATATTCAAACACACAAACACGGATCAGTACACAACCCTGCAAAATGGAAACTTGGTAGATCCTCAGCTGTCAAAGCAGTTTTGGAGTTGCACGACCAATTCTTGGTCCAATTCTTGCACCAGGCCTCTTTCTACTATAGTTCCGACACTGTGTTGGGGTGTATGCCGTGATTGCATGCCAGGTTGGGGGGGGGGGAGGCATGGTCCAGGGGGGCCAAACAAATGATTGCCCAGGGTCCAATCATTATTAAACACGGCCCTGCTGATTCTGTCACACTTACCCCCTTCAACCAAACCGCACTCAACTCCCCTCGTTCTGCCACACTCAACCTATCACTGTCGCAGGGGGCCCTAATCCTGTTACACTCACCTTTTCTATCACTGTCACACTCACCACTTATTTTCCTGTCACACTCCCTCCTCCAACCATACTACACTTATTTCCAACCCTGCCACACTCATTCCCTCACTCTGCCACACTCACTCTGTCAATTAATTCACCTTAATCATGTCACATCCACCTCCCCTTGCCCTATCACACTCCTCCAACCATGCCACATTCACCCTGCCACATTAACAATTAAACCTGTCATGCTTACCTCCCCTCACCCTGTAACATTCCATCATTCAACCATGTCACACTTGCCCTCACTCATTCTGTCACACTTACCCCCTCACCCTATCACACTCACCCTGCCACAGTTACCCCTTTACGCACCTTGTCACAGTCACAATTGAAGATAATCATCACACACAAAGTCATAAAACATGGCTTGGCCATAAACAAAGTGCACAAAGGCCACCCGCAGACCACGATATACACAAACACCCACATACACACAAAACAAAACACTCACTGTCAGACACTCTCAGGCACATACACAGGCAGACAATGCCAGACACACTCAAATGCACACAGACAGATAAATACACATTGTGACTGTATGTCTTTATTAGTCAATATTTGTGTCTCTGTGCATCAGTGTGTTTGAGTGTGTGTGTATGCATGTGTATGTATCAGTGTCTATATGTATTTGTGTATTAGTGTTTATATGTGTGCATTTATTATTGTGTATGTCTATGTCTGTAATATGAAGCTATGGGTAATGCAAAGGTAAAGTTTGAAGCAACATATATATTATATGCATGCATATGTTGGAAAAATGTATATGACATTGTTTTCTTATTAGTAACTTTATTATTTGGTAAATGATTGTATTAAAAGCCTAACCAAAATGTTCCTTTTTGTTTCCAATAACCCCTTCACATTGGCACTTTTGTATACACGACTGCCAGGCTATACAACCATACCGTCAATTGTGTATAAATGATTAGCATAATTGTAAATTAAATTAGTTTATTGCATATTATGCCATAACTGCAGTCAAAGAGCTCACAACGCAGTGGCATTGGCCTCTAAAGATGAATACAGAGACTAGGTGTCTGTCTCCAAAACTGCAAGCCTGACATTTAATATATCTACAGGTTCTTATAAACACGCTAATGGGCCTCTTGTTTGTGTTTCGCCTATGTCCAGAGCCACCCCTGTCACAGATGTATTGTACCTTTCCCTTTCTAATTTAGCACTTGCACCCATGTAGAACTATGGAATATGTTGGAGCTTTATAAATAAAGTATAATAACATTAATAATAAAATAATAATATATAATGATGGTCAGTTACTTGAATTAACTACTTATACTGGTCAAGCTCAAAACATGATTGAGTAATAGATCAATTATTCTCATCAATCTCAAAGTCATTATAAAGAGACTGAAACGTATGTTATTTTGTACAACAAAATTTTGCTACTGGAAACCACGTCTCATTTACATACACATTCCAATGATTTGTTAATTTTTTTTCAGTGTTTAAAGGCTCAGGGTTAACTTATAGAAATAAAGCTAAACAGTTGACATATATATGAAAACTAAAAATGACATAATTCTTCTGCTCATGGTGAATGCAGGTGTAAGGTACTGCTGTAGTCAATCAAGAGTTATTTTCAGGTCAAGAAGAAATCTCTTGAACCACATTATAATTTAGCTTTTCACGTCCACTCATCATGGAATGGGTAGCAGAATGCGTTATCCTTTCACACCGTGCTATTGTTAAAGTTCCGTCATTGCAAGCATACAAAATAACAGCCCTTCGTTTAACATCCTGATTTTCCTGGTGCATGCATGGTCCTACTTCACAAGGACATGTAAGTAAAAGCCTTTAAATAGCTATTAGAACTATAACGGTAAAACTTATCATGACCTTACTGATACCATTGTGAATTGCATGGTGATTTTATTTCCAAGCTGGTTATTTCACCTGGCATCAGGCAAAAAAGATGCAAAAATAGTGTAATGCAGATAGTGTTTTTTGTTTTGTTTTTAAAGTCAAGAAAATGCAAAATTTTAAGTTATATTGAAAACAACTATAGCTGCTGTACACTTATCTCAATCAACAGACAGTGGAATGAGGGCCTATTGAATATGTTAGTCATCTGCCTTTCTTCAACTTTTGTAACCATGTAACTACTAAAACATTAGTCACATAGAAATGTTAATTGAGTACTAATTACAAGGTATTCCTATACAACAAGTGCCACCTTAGAATGTAAAATTGTAAAACGGTCTAAATCTCCTATTTTTCTTTTTATTAGGCTAGTTCTTATTCTGATGTACTCTGTAATAAAATCATAGATTTTATTGTAAGTATATTAAATGTGGTGCCAATTCAATAGAGAATAATTAAAACTGTACATCAAATTATGCCATCAGCTAGGCTGTCTTCTATATGTGTTAGAGGAACTGTTAGTTAATGTTTGTTATCTACAGGCACAGCTGTAATAACCATTAGAAATTGTTACAATAATTAGGGTAAATGACCAAATACAATTAATTTTATTCAGCACATATAGTTAGTTGTGGTGAGAAGATGTGGGATAAAAAGTGTGGGTTGGAATAAAGTTTTTTTCTGATTTCTGAATTGCAGTTCTTCTGTTAAAATTTATGGGTAAATTGCTATTCAATGTGCAGCTTAATAGCAATTTTAAAAACTCTTATACTGCTTAGAAAACTCAGCGTAAAAAAAAAAAAAAAATGTAATGTTTTCTTTTACCAATTCTTCAACTTGAATCAGAATTTCAATATATTTGTGGCTAACTCAAACCAGTTCATTATTTAGTGAATAAGACGTAAAGATATATATATATATATATATATACACACACACACATATATGTGTGTATATATATATATATATATATATATATAAAACATACAAGATACAAAACACATTTACTTATTCAACAAACAGCAATTTTGAGTCTCAAAGAATGTAATAGTTTTTTTTTTTTATCTCACTTCGGCAAAAAATAATGGGGGTTTAATTACAGTATATGATCATACATTGCATACGCAATGTTCCCCATTCTTGACAGGTCCTACTCTAGCATCCTAATGCCTGCTCTTATAAGATTAATTCACTTACTTTGAAAATACTTCCTCCTGGGACACTGCAGGTCAAGGTTAAATAGGTTGAATGAGGCACCTGTGACAGGGAGGGGTGCAAAACTATGGAGTTGGCCTGGACTTCCAAATATAAATATATGAAATCAAGAGGCTGCACTCACCTGAACATGCATACAATATAGGATGCTGCTGGGGCCGATTAATACAACATGCAGGACCTAGCACACTCACTTATTCTCTAAACAGCAATTTCAAGTATCACAGAATGTAATAGTTTTATTTAAAAACACCTCACCCAGGAAAAGCCTCTGTCAACCTTTGCAGTGAGTATTTTGTGATATTTATCTCCATGGCCTGTGTTTAGTTATGCTCAGTTTAAGTTGGATTGTTCTTCATATCCTTTAAATTTTTACCATGAGGTTTGGGAGGGATATAAAAGGTTGTGGCAAGGTGACAATACGACAATACTGCGACAATACGTTGTCCGCAAACAGGTTTAATTGGCATTCTTTATCACCCAATGTTATACCATGTATTCAAGTGACTGCTCATATTGTGGCGGCCAGTGGCTAATACATATAATAGGGGTGATAGTGGGCAACCCTACCTGTAGCTACTTGTTATATAAAAGATATCAGACAAGAAGCCAGCATTTAAAACTTTAGGGGAGTACATGCGTATAGTGCATGTACTGAGGCAATTAATGCTGGGGGAAATCCAAACTTCTCCAGTAAAGCATCTGAAAATTGTCAAATGAGGCAGTCAAATGGCTTTTTGGCATCTGCAACCCATCTGATTTCAGTCATGTGAGTCTGTGCATTAAACTAATAACCTTTCGGGTGTTGCCTGCTCCATGTCTGCCTTAGACGAACCCTACCTGGTCGTCATTTATCAGAGAAGGGAGAAATTTGTTGAGTCTTAGTGCCTGGATCTTAGTGAATAACTTTGCATGTGTTTACAAGCGAGATTGGTTGACAATTTTGGCAGCGTTTGGGGGGGGGAGTGGGGGGGGGGGTTGCCCTGTTACTATATGTGTTAGACATATCCTGTCATAAATTCTTAGATTCAATGGCTTTGTTAAATAACAAAGCTAGATGTGGTAATAGGATGTGGGAGAATCTTTTATAGTATAGAATTAGAAAACCCTTCAGGGCCAGGTGCTATGTGACGGGTAGTGTCTTAATGGTTGCGGCTACTTTTTTGCGGTGATTATGGCCAATAGTGATTTAATTTGGTGTACAAATAACTTTGAAAGGCATATATTATGTAGGTATTTTTCAATTGAGTGTCAAGACGATTGTGACATCTGGCTATCTTGTTTCAAGTTCTTTATAGTGTGCATATGTGTTACTAATGTCACTAGTGGTGATATCACCTTCTCACCTATTGAGTTGTAGATGAAGGGATTTTGTAGTGGCCTGATTATTGTGAAGTATTTGGGCTAGGATTTTGCTAGCTCTATTGCATTGAGTATATTGTGTTGCTTTCAGTCTCCTTAATCTAAATCCAGTTTTTTTTTTCTGTCACTATGTTGTCCATTTGAGTTTGAACCTTATTAATTTAAGAAGCAAAGTGGCACTAGGGCTCAATGTATTCAACTTAGACCATACAACTGTATCTGAAGTGAGTTGAGTTGTGCAAAAAATGCTTTTTTTAAGAGCTGAGGCACTCTATATCAATGATCAATATATGTTGGGCACTTGAGAGAAGTATATGAAGTCCATGCATTGTATAGATTATGAGCATCTAAGAGTTTTGAGTAGATTTTGCAGTTTTGTGTCAGCCTAATTTCCCTATTTAGGTGTATACCTGCTGTGTATAATGTGGTTAAATTATTGTCATTCTCCCTCTGGACTGGCAAGAGTTAAGCAAGCACTCCATGTAAGATGTTTCTCTGTTCAACATCCGGGTAATACACATTTACCATAGTATAAAATGTGCTATTGATTGTGCAGACTAATATAATATATATCTTCATTCCTGTTCTAGCTGTAACTCGTGGCGCTCAAAGGAGACTCTGTTGCTGGAAGTTCTGAGTTAGCTGTCACTGATCATATTTGTTTCTACATTTTGCAAGATTCTTCCATGGTTTGAAAATTAAAATGTATATAAAAAACTATATCATGCGACTTTATAAGTAAAGTTACATTGTTTACTTATTCGTTTTTTGTCATGTTAATAACAACAAAACATGTACCCACAAGCCCCTTCTCCTAAACGTAGAAGCCCTTTTAACAGAATATGTATGTCTTATTGGCATGTTAGTAATACTTTGTGTTATCCCTGGTCCCCACTCATGGTCAGCAGGTGGGGACTCTAACTAATAAAGTGGGGGAACCTAATATCTCCCTAGCCCCCCACCCATAGGCAATTGATAGGGTCTCTAAAAAGATCTAGAACGTGGGGGTAGACAGGTCATAGTCCATCCCACCATTTTTTCTTTAGTGTCCCCTCTTAGTGGATGTAGTCTCCAAGTCCCTAGCCACCTTCATTTAATTATTTTTTAAAACAACCTACCCCCTTGCCATAATAAAAGTGAGGGGGGCAATACGTCGAAATACCTGTTAAAAAATAATTAGGTCCACTTGTTCAGTTTAATTATAGCCCATACCCACTGGCCACAAATAGGAGCAGAGTGAGGCATCATGCCCCCGACGTTTAATTTATTTAATTATTAGCCACACCATGAGGCTGCCCAGTCACTAGTCTTTTTTTAGCAGACATGCCCCTCAAGATGTCACTCTCATGTACTAATGTGGGGTACATTGTTCCCCTCACATTCAATGTTAACTAATTGCTGCCAGTGGGAAACTAGTTAACATCTTATCCCAAAGTAACTTGCAATTGGGCCTTTGAGTTTCTTCAGGATTAGTCTGTGTGTTGGCTCAAAGTTTGGCTTTTTGTCAGAAACAATGACTGGCCCAAATGTGGCGATTCTTCCAATATCAATTCTTCAAGTCTAATACTAACACATAATTGAGTCTGAGGGGATGAGGGTATGGACTATGAGAGTATGCCGCTGGGGTTTTTGTGGTTTTGAAAGCCGAGGTGAAGGGATTATTGGGATGTTGTAAGGAAATTAAGGAGCCATGTTAATGATATCAAGTTATAAGATGGCTGGGTGAGGGCTTAATGGGATGGAGTGAAGGTTTATGATGATGGAGTAATAAAGTACTACGAGAGTAACGGGGGTGTGGTAATGTAATTATTCTTAGGATAGAGTTGAGGTGTTTATGAGGCAAGTGTGATTAAGGGTGTTAGTGTACTATGATAAGGATTAGAGACGATGGGGCAAAGTGACAGTTGGTTGAGGGATCAGTGGGGAAGAGGTTTTTGAAGGGGATAGGAGGAAAGGATGGTTTGTTGGTTGGTTGGTTGATGGCTATTTGGGAATGGAAGTTAGAGGATTAGTAGAAGAAGAATTTAGAGGCTAGTGGAATGTGGTTGAGATTATGGTAAAAACAGCAATTTTACTTACCGTAAATTCCTTTTTTCTTTGTATAGTGGCAGTACTCACAGTTGGGATGTTCCTTCCAATCTGGGATAAGAAGCTCCCCCTTCTTCCGGTTTTTATGGCTGTGCTCCGCCTGCTGCCTCCATAAATCCTGTATGCCCTGTACACACGCCAGTAATAAAAAAGAACCCAAACGGAGACCGAATCATGCAAAATTCATTTAATCTATACAAAAAGCGGAGGGAAAGCCAGTACTGCCACTATACAAAGAAAAAAGGAATTTACGGTAAGTAAAATTGCTGTTTTTCCCTTCGTACTCACAGTTGGGATATAGCAAGATCCCTGTAAAAAATAAAGGGTGGGGTCTCAGCAGGCCACAGCTTGCAACACCTTAAGCCCAAAATCAGCCTCAGATGATGAGAATATGTCCAGCCTATAATGCTTGATAAAGGTATGCAATGAAGACCAAGTAGCCGCCTTGCAGATGTCTTCAGGCGAGGCCGCAGCTCTTTCAGCCCATGAGGTAGCATAGCCCTAGTTGAATGAGCCCTTAATGGGAATCTAAGGGGAATTCCTTTGGAGCGATAGGCCAACCTGATGGTATTTGTCAGCCATCTAGCTAATGAGGGTCCAGAGACAGCATTACCCGCACATTTGCCTTGAAAGTAGATGAAAAGATGATCTGAGGATCTAAACTCCTGAGTTTTCCGAAGGTAGATTTTTAGGGATCTCCTAACATCTAGGAGATGCCATTTTCTTTCTAGCTCTGATGTGGGTGATTGACAAAAGGCTGGCAGAACAATAGGCTGGTTGATCGTAGCACTCGAAATAACCTTAGGCAAAAAAGAAGGTCTGGGATGTAGTACCACTTTTTCTTGATGAAAAATGGTGAACTCCGGAGAAGATGATAGAGCTCGGATTTCACCTATTCTCCTTGCGGAGGTAACCGCCACCAGGAAGGCCGTCTTGAAGGTAAGGAATTTGATGGAGACTTGAAACAAAGGTTCAAATGGTGGTTCACAAAGGGCCTGAAGAACCAGAGACAAATCCCAAGTAGGAAAAGAAACCAGCCTGGGAGGCCTCTTCAACCGCACGGACTTAATAAACCTTCGAACAAGAGGGTTAGATGCAATATCCTGAACCAGGAAGTGACTAAGAGCAGAAATCTGGCCCTTGAGTGTAGATACCCCTAGGCCGGCTTCAAACCCATCTTGCAAAAAAGAAAGAATTTCCGGAACTGAGGCTTTGGCCAGATCAGAATTCCGGAGAGAACACCAGGTTCTGAACTTCATCCAAACCCTGAAGTAGATTTTTGAAGTGGACGAGCGGACAGATGACAGCAAAACGTCACATAGACGGTCAGAAAGACCCTGACCTTGGAGTATCATCCTTGCAGCAACCATGCCGTCAGGTGAAACATTGCTAGGGTTTCTTCGGGAAGCTTCACATTCTCTAAAATGTGAGAAGAGACCGGGAGGTGCCAACAAGAGATGGCCATGTTTTCCACTTCTGAAAACCAACTTCTGTTCGGCCAAAAGGGCAGGACTGCCAGAATTCTTGCCTTCTCCCATCTTATTTTCTGAACAATTTGTGGTATAAGGGCTATAGGAGGGAAAACATAAGCCATATCGAAATACCAAGGGATCGATAGACCGTCTAGGACATCTGGGTAATCTTTTGAATGAAGTGATGCAAATCTCTGCACCTTTCTGTTTCTCCTTGTTGCCAACAAGTCCATCTCTGGCCTGCCGAAGCGTGCAACCAGCTCCAGAAAAACTTCGTTTGATAGAGCCCAGTCTGCTTGAGACCAATGGCTTCTGCTGAGGTCGTCTGCAATAATGTTTAGAGATCCTTTGATATGGGTAGCTGATAATGCGAGAAGATTCGCTTGGGCCCAAGCCATTATGTGGTAGCAAAGATCTTGAAGAGCTTTTACCTTTGTGCCCCCTTGGCTATTCAAGTAGGCCACCGTAGTGGCGTTGTCCGACTGAATCCTCACCGACTGATTGGCGATGAGCGAACCGAAGGAAATCAGAGCTTCCCAAACCGCTTTTAATTCCCTGAAATTCGAGGAAGCGCATGCCTCTTCTTTGTTCCAAATCCCTTGATGGAAATGAGAGCCTAGATGAGCGCCCCAACCCGTCTGGGAGGCATCTGTGGTTATCGTAATCCACCGTTTCAGTGCGAACGACAGGCCCTTTGAGATGTTGTCTTTTACTTTCCACCAGTTCAGTTGTCTTTTCACCGCCTCGGATAGGCGGAAGGCAGAGTCCAGATCTTCCTGTTTCCCTCGTCCACTGGGACAGAATGTCCCACTGTAACGGTTTGGATTCCGCTTTTGCCCAGGCGACGGCCGGTATTGTAGCTGTTAGGAGTCCTAGTAACCTCATAGCATCTCTGATTGAGCTTAAGTTTCTTTGCAGCTTTGATACTGCCCTGAAAATCCCCACTTGTTTCTTTTTTGGAAGAAAAAGAGATAGGGACTGCGAATCTATCCGAAGCCCCAAGAATACTAAACTCCGAGACGGAGTTAATTCAGATTTTTGCAGGTTCAGGATCCAACTTTTAAAACCTTCCTTGCAATCTTGATATGAAGTTCTAGCAGTTGTCCTGACTGGGCTTTCAGGAACCAATCGTCCAGGTATGGAACAATCGCGATACCTTTCAGACGTAAAACTGCTGCTACGGGTGCCAGAATTTTTGTAAAAACTCGAGGAGCTGAAGATAGGCCAAAGGGAAGAGCCTTGAACTGCAAATGGAGAATCCTTCGCCTTCTTGTTAGAACTGCAAATCTGATCAACTTCCGGGAAGATTCTGCCACTGGTACATGCAGATAGGCGTCTTTTAAGTCCAACTTTGACATGAAATCTCCCTTTTGTAATATGTGTTACAGACAGAATGCTCTCCATACGGAACTTCTGGTATGGTATGCAGGTGTTGACCTGCTTCAGGTCTAGGATCGGTCGAAAGGATCCATCTGGTTTTTGTACCAGAAAAAGGCGTGAGTAGACTCCTTGAAATTCCCAACCTTTGGGTACCTTCTCCACCACATTTTTTCCTAAAAGGATGAGTGCTTCCGTAAGTAGAGCCTCTGTTTTTACCTTTGAAGGATAGCTTGACAGAAGGAAGGATGGCCGAGGACTTGATGAAAACTTTATCCTGTAACCTTCTGAAACGGTTCTTAAAATCCACCCATTTGAAGTACTCTTTCTCCATTCGTGGGCGAAGAACCGAAGGCGTCCTCCCACTCTTTTGGCGTCAAAACTTCCTCTTTTTGTCTTGTCTGTTGGATTCATGTCTAGACCACTGGCTGTTGTTGCCACCCTGTTTATGAAACCTGCGAAACCGCCCTTGGTAACGAAAGGACCGCTGGCCCTTGTATTGGAATCTCTTATATCCCTGGGCTCTTGGTTCCAGCGGAAGGGCTTTCTTTGTATCTGACATTTGTTTAATAATGTCTTCCAATGGAGTACCAAACAGCTTGTTCCTCTCGAAGGGTAATTCACATAAAGCTGCTTTCGATGCTGAATCAGCTGTCCATGTTCAAAGCCAAATAGCCCTCCTGGCTACTGATGATAACCCCATAATTCTTGCTGATAAACGAAGAAACTCCTCAGAAGCATCCGAAAGGAATTCATTGGATAGCTTCAGCAGGAACATGAGATGAGAAGGGTCTGTATCGGATTTTCCCATAAGGGAATCTTCCAGTGCTTGAAGCCAAACACTCTGAGCTCTGAGCACTGCTGAACCCGCAACTTCAGCTCTGCACTGAAATCCTGCGGCCTGGTAAATTCTTCTACATGAAGTTTCGGCTCTTTTGTCCATAGGATCTTTAAGGCCTGAGACTTCGCCAATGGGTATAGTGGTTTTCTTAGATAGTTGGGCAATCTGAATATCGACTTTAGGAAGATCTTCCCACTTTTCTTCAGACTGTAGTTTGAACAGCAGTTTAAAATGTTTTGAAATAAACGCCCGTCTTTCAGGATTCTTCCATTCTCTGTGAAGGAGATCCAATATTTTTGGAGACATAGGGAAACCTTTAACCTTCACATTGGTAGGTTCAGTTTCTTGAAAAGCCGCACTCACTTCTTTAATGAATCTTTTCAATTCTTCTGGTGGAAAACCCTCCTCCACACTTGAAGCCAGGCTGGAAATATCCGAAGGAGAAGAAAGGGAACATTCTCCAGAAGAGACGTCAGACTCAGAAGGGGATCTATTCCTCCTAAGTTTTTTAGGCAATTTCTCTTGAATTGCTGGATCTTTCTTCATTGTATCTTTAAAAGACTCAAAAGTCTGGGACAAATTTTTCCTGATACCAGCCCAGGAAGGATGCCATATCCGACTGTTTTGTTTTTTCAAGTAATTCAGAAGCGCACTGGTTACATGTCTTTTTTCGACATCCGTCAGGTAGAGGAACAGCACATTCCAGACAACTTAAGTGCTTGGACTTGCTTGTGGCTTTTTTGGGCACAGAAGTAGACATCTTGTCCTTATCTGCCTTGTCCGGAGCTATAGGGCTGGACATATCTGTGAACCAGAATAAGGAAGCAATTAATAATAATTTAAATAAAATTAACGCATGCATTATAATAGGTGATAAAGAGGAGAGTTTAAATAGTTAAACCTCACCTTTATCCACCTGAGGTCCATGTAGGAGGGCTGGTGACACGGAGAAACCGGCCTGTACACCCACCCTTGGGGTCAGAAGGGTTCAGCACAGCTTATATACCATTTTTGAAATTTCGCGCCAAAACTCCGGATCACGCATGCGCAGTAGCGCGATACCGGGTTTGGTGGAACGCAACGCCACCCGGGCGTGCGATCCACTGCTGTGCGCATGCGTAAAGTCCCACGAGGAGGACCGCCCGGGAACTCCTGAGGAAAACCACAAAAATTGCCCTACCTGGTCGCGTTCCGTAACGCCAGACCGGAAACACTGCCACTCAGCTCCCGCCCGGGGAGCTATCGGGCGCACACCTCCCCGATCAGCAGCCTGTGCTGATCGCACCTTCTCCACCAGACTGGGGAACCTGTCCGTCCCGTTTGCCGGGACAAGAAGAACTGGCGTGTGTACAGGGCATACAGGATTTATGGAGGCAGCAGGCGGAGCACAGCCATAAAAAACGGAAGAAAGGGGAGCTTCTTGTCCCAGATTGGAAGGAACATCCCAACTGTGAGTACTGCCACTATACGAAGGGAAAATTACAGTATTACAATGCTGGTAGTATAACTGTTATAGGGCCCTCCTCAGGGGTCAAGCCCTGGGGGAAAAAGTGTGCGAACTCACCCAAGATCAATGCTGGTTTGTGTGTCGTTGATATTATTTGTGTGTCTATGTCTGGAGATGTGGGGGCTTCCCTGGATACCAGTGGAGTCCAGGCTGTAGTAGACTGTGGGCTGCACTCCTCTAGAGCAGATTCCCCTTCACAAGCGCTGGGAAGAAGGGATCTGAGATTGCAGAGCTTTACAATTGTATAAAGGGGATATTTTTGACAAGCAATTGAAATTAAGAATAATAACAGAGGTGAAAGAAGCCCTTCTTAAGCTTACAATCTGTGAGGATTTAAGGGAGGTGGATATATATCATCATGCTTCTTGCCATGGGACACTTACTGGTTAGGTGATCTGACCGGGAATCAAACCCTGTTTCCTGGTTCTAAGGCAGGGACATTACCACCACTCTTACGAGCCAATACATACCAGGACAGTTTCAAGGAGATCCTCCTATCTCCCCATCCAGTTTTGGTCTGGCAGCTTTCCGTGTTGTGTAAAGGCACCTGGAGTGCCATAGATTGCTAATCCCTGGACAAGTTACACAAAACTAAAGCAATTTTCTCCATGTAATGACTTGTACCAATTCCCTCTGCCTATCACCAGAGATTATCTGAATCCTTCTTTTATTTCTTGCCTGCTACTATTTTCCTTCAAGTTACATTATTACCATGAAAACTGTATTGCAATGTTACTCCATTATATTTTTCTCTATACAATAATAGATTTTAAAATATAAATAAGCACGAGACATAGTTGTCCCTTTGACACCTCTTGGTATCCCCACATATTACTAATCCTGCAGATATGTATTGCAATATAGCACTCAACCCTCCTGAAAAAGAGAGCCACTTGGTCCTAAAAAGCCGTCTACCAAAAATATTCAACATTGTGATAATTTCAGACTAGTGACGTTTCTACACCACCTTACAAACTGTATATGTTAACAGCTGCCATGGTAATATTTCCCCATCACTACTGAAATCAATATAAAAAAAGAAATATGAAAAAAATAATGCACATGAATGAGTTAATCACCTCTTCTTCAACACGAGTGTAATAAATCCATATGACAGGATGGCACTGGCTATAAAAATATTCCCCTAGAAATTGCATTGATTTTCATTAGCATTTAAAAAAAAAAAAAAAAAGAGTACTGTGACTACAAGAAGAATCATTCCCAAGCAACCTATGGCTGTCTGGCTGGCAGTAATTGGAGTTGTGTTCCAGCTCTCTACCAGCCTTTATAGAAGCAAAATATAATGAGCAACTTTAGTAAGGTTATGGCGTGAAAGGATGCAGACGGGTGGTCCAGAATGTCAGTATATTTATACTGGCAGACTTTTTGTGTTAAGACAGAAATTAAAAGTGTATACTGTAAGTCACCATCAGTACAGAGGTGACTCAATTTTGTATTTCAATGCAAAGACAGACCTATTTTCACTTCTCTGTAACTCTATTCATTCAAGCCTGAGCTAACGAATGTGACTTATGTAAACATTGGAGATAAGACATGATGTCTGCAGCAAGGGGTGGTTGAACGCAACAACCCAGAGACAAATATATATATCTATATCTCTATAGATATATATATATATAGTCATATATAGTCAGAATAGAGGGATGGCCAGCACTCAAGATTTTCTAAGGTTTAAAAGTTGTAGACTATAATGTAAATGAATTTTAACATAGGACCAACATTTCAGTCCACATTCAGGACTTTCATCAGGATCAGTTATTATTATAGACCATACACATGGTCCTATGCCTAAAATACTTATAGAAAAGGCTAATGGTCGGTCTCTTTTGGGAGCACACAAGTACATAAAACACCAAACGGAATCCTTAAGTTACTTGTGTAGCCTGTTCCCCTTGTTCGTGGGAATGTTTCCATGTGCCTTTCTAAATGGGGTAGAACCGAACGCAGGCGATGATGGAAGTCCAGCAGTGTTTGGGAGTTTCTTTGTCCGATTTTAGTTCCATGAGATTTATGCCCAAACACCGCTGCCTGCGTTTGCGGGAGCAAGATGGCCTCCACCTCATGGTTGTTCATACGAAATGCGGTCACCCAGAAGAACACTTAGAACACTGTGGTGGAAATTGCTACAAAGTATTGGGCTTAACAATCACCGGGTGGTCTCTTGTCAATGCGGCTGTTCGGTTCCCAAACAATATAAGCCAAATTGCACAAACCAAGTCTTTTTTTCCAGTGTATTTTGCATGGCCCATAATCCTGGGGTAGGAGGCTGGCTAGCAGTCTCCTCCATGAGCACGGGACGAGGTTTGATTTGTCACAACTCCCATAGGCAAAGTAATAGAAGAAGTACCCTCCGGGCTGCAGACCAGCAGTGCTTGCGGTCGCCATGTGTTTGGCTGCTCACTCAGTGAGGTACAGGATTCCCAGCCGGTACAGCATACTCCTTGAAGCGGGGGGAGGGAAGGGCGCACAGAGGGCACGTGCCTGGTTGGCAGAGGAAGGAGGGCTCTCTCTGAATGAGAAGCTGGTGGAAATGAATGTAGAACATGCAGTGGTTCTAGAACATCATGGGGGCAATCTCTCCGCTGATCCAAAGGGCAGGTCCTGCAGGACTATTAATGGGAATGGCGTTCCTGCTGTGGAAAGAGTGCCGGAACACCGTTCCCACGTGTTCCTGCAGGACTCGAGCCCTGACTCTCATAGATGAACCTCTGGCATGGAGATGAGACATGGACCATTCACTGTTCATTATGGGGAATAATTGTTCAAATGATGTAAAAAAACATGCAGTTTGTAAATATGACCTGCCCATAAAATATCTATATATTATAAAACAAAAATATCTTAACTGAGATTCAATATTTCTTGAAAATATGTAAAGCTGCATATAGAAAAAAATATTGTAGTTCTTTATTTAAACATAGAAATACAGTAAGCAAATATGATAAATTGCAAGTCAACTTGCATACCTGTACATCATGAAAAACTGTCCCTTGTCTTAATTCAGAAACAGAAGAATTATTCTGTCAAGAGAGGACACTAATCTTCAATCAACACAAAAGATAAATGAAGAACTGAGAAAGAAGGTAGGGAATTAAATTGGATTCAGACAATTGGCTTAGGCATTTAGTAAACTTCAATGGGATTTATAATGACAACTGTTTCTGGAGATTAAATAAAATAGAAAATGAATAGTGAGCACTTAGTGAATGATTTATATTTCAATTTAATAACAAAACATGATGGTAATTCATAATTTACATTAGGATCAATATTTAAAAAAATATAATAAATATATTGACAAAAAGGGTAAAATGTGGGAAACTTAATTTCTTTTTTATTTTTTATTCTGGAATATGTGTCAAAAGTCTGCTTGTCATGTCAGACTCTTTCTCCTCTGTCAAACAAAGTGCTTTACTAGATCCTTTGGGAAACTACCTGGTGATTATGCTTCAAGAGAAACACATCATTTTAGATAAAAATTTCTGTCATACAGAAATGAATCACAAGCACATCAAACAGCTTTTTTTCTTACACCAAAAACATGGTAAAATTCACTGCGCAAAACAAGCTCTAAAAATCTTCAATCAATAAGCACATTTACATTTGAATAGAAATAAAATTTTATAGAATTATGAAATTGTAAAACAATGAAATACTTTGATAAAATATAAACATACAGAACTAGAAATTAATAAACTATAACTGGATTAGAACTCTCATACAGCACAAACAAAATCAGAATAAGGACATATGGATCAACACTTTACCAGGCATGTTCTTCAAAAATTGTATCTTCCAGTGCAATTGTGGCTTTTTAACATGCTTCTTAACTGAATCGAATGTGTTTTGTGCATCGCCTCTGTGCTACAGTATGTTTTCGGATGCTAATTAGGCAACTGATCTTGCCCAAAATGGACAAAACAGTATCAAACTAGATCAACAAAACACATCAGTGCTCACTAGATGCTCATATGTACAGGAGGTACACATATTACACTGCTGCTCGCTTACATTCCAGGTTAAATCACTTACCATTTGGCCAGAACCCTGGCAAGATATCAAACCATTACTAAATGACACATTGGAAGATATCAGGGTACTTTTGCACCAACATTACTACAACAGGCTGTATTGGTTATGGTCCATGGGCGCCCAAAAGGCAGGTCTCCGGCTGTTGTAGAACTACAACTCCCATGATGTTTTGCATGTCTTTAGAATGCCTTAAGAATGACAAAGCATCATGGAAACTGTAGTTTTAAAACATCTGAGGATCAACCTTTTGGGCACCCCTGTTCTAGAAAATAGAAACATTCATTATAAGACTCATTGGTGCCAGATCATTTCTTTCTCGCTTATGTTACAGCAGAACTTCACTATTTAGCACTATGCTTAAAAATTTAATATATGGAACGTTTTTAAGGCAATCACAAACTGACACATTTTTATCTTATCATATACTGAAAAGATTAGTATTTTCCACCACAGCTAACAAAATTCCTTAGAGCTTACATGTGTGTATTATACACAGTATATTAATATATGTGCACATAAACAACAATGGCTATGTTGCATTACAATGTGATTCAATACAACATAATACAAAAATAAAAATTGCAAAAATATTTTCAATTTTATTGTACCATAAATGTTCATCAATTTGTTTTTAATGTCTATTCATAATTAGAGAGTATGTTTCTTAAGAATATATTTCTTTATCATCAATTGAATTGAACAGTTTGTGTGATCCTATATAGTTACCAGCAATAGCTTTCCTTTCCCTAATTGCCTTCACAAAGGTTTAGTCAGAGCATACAGAAAATATTAAATGTGACAGAGGGCAACGCTGACATGCACCTCTATTAATATGTATGATTTCAGATATTTGTCCTGAAGGGTCATTAATGTAGTGAGTTAATTTACAAATGATGTCCTCTGTCTTTCAATGTGTCATGAAACCATTATTTGTGGAAGAAAATGTTTCCTTGCATTTCATAAAATGTTATACTGTGATGATAAGAAAACTAGAATATGCCAAGTGCTGTAAAAGATTATTTTTTTTACCTTTTCACATTTCATTATTTCTCATAATTGCCATAAAGGGGTACTGAAGAAAAAAAAATGGAAAAAAATTCACAAAATATACTATTATTTGAGACATTTTATTTTATTTCTAATATATGGATACAATTAACCACCCTAATCACTATAGCTAACATAGCGGTTATGGTGCTATTAGGTGATGAGTGCTGTCACACTATTTGGCAAAAACATAAGTAGGACTGCTGGAGACTCAAAATCCTCCATCGTCATCTACTGACATTAGAATGATGTATTTTAACTAAATTGTGGTGAATGGTGACTCACTAGCGCAGAATGGTTGAAGGGATTTGGAACTGCCTCATTCCGCTATAGCCATGCACTTAGGGACTTTACATGACATAAGCATCACAACAGAGATACATGGTAAGGCTTTTTTTTGTTTTGTTTTTTGTCAAAACGGTTTAGTAAGAAAGTGTACCTTGTTTCTATAGAAAGTTGGCCCTTCAACATTCTGATCAAAATGAAAGTTTTTTTTTTTCTCATTTAAACCAAATTTTGTGATATTGCTTCATGATATTGCACACACTATAATACTTATAATTCCCAGCCCTCTCCTATTTAAAATTTAGCGAAGAAAAAACGTTTGGCTTTCATTGTGTGAATTGGGGTAACCTTTTAGAAAAGAGGGACAAACAAAATGGTTTGGCTTTCAGGATTTTTAAGGACCTGTGGAGTATGAAAATAGACATAGAAGTGGAAATAGGACTGTAGCAGGGATATTACAAACCAGTTCTAGCAAATTTGTTTGCATATGTGTAATACATTGCCAAAATGTATTTCAAAGGTGAGCAGATATGATAGTTTGTATTATAAAACGATGGCGTTTTAGGAATATTGCAAAATCTTAAACATGTTTATGCCCTACATTAGATTTGTTATGGAACAACAGCTTTCTGACACTGAAAAACCACATGTGGGTTTGTCACCACCCAAAAATCCTATATCTACAATGTATAAGTGCCTACAATGGACCACAGCTATACACACTTTAAAGTATGTGCAAGCATGGCCAAAAGGAGATGAAATTACTATACCAGACACTGAATTGATGAACAGCATTACTATCTATAAGTGCATTATGAAATTAATCTAATTTAATATTATTAAAAAATTACTTGTGCACTATCCCAAATCCCTATGCACATAATTACAATAACTGCAGTTTTTTTTTTAGTATCACTTCAATGGCCATTTAAATATAAGCTCACCTGCCACGTCAAGGCCATACTTCTTACGTAAGTTCTATACAAACAATTCCCCTTGCTGTCTTCAGCTAGCAGGTAAAAAAAAAAAGTAGTGGGAGTTTGATGGCAGGTCTTAATTTTTTATGTTTGTATTTGCTTTGTTATTACACAGCAATGTTACAGTGTTGCCACCCACTCCATGTGTTCCCTATTAAGGGTTAATAAATGTTTAGGGGTTTAGAAAAATACCCCTTTTTGTCTCATTAAAATCAGCAAGGTGATTGTTAGTGTGAGACTCACTCAAGTTTGGCCTTGACGTGGCAGGAGACTTTTCACTTGAATGGCCCATCGGAGTTGTAGCGGAGCGATAGTTTAACATAGACTTTCTCCGCTGGTATTCCAAGAGTTACTCAGGATCAAGTAGGTTATCACAGGAAGAACAGCCTAAGCAGTAAATAAAATAATCCATGAATATCCCATCACCTTTCCCAATAACTGGATGACACACAGTATCAGGAGCAGAACTGAATTTTAATGCCACATACTCAGATTTTATGCAATTCTCCTATGCAAGGGAGACACCCACAGAAAATCATGCATTACCCAATCATCAGCTGGTTACAGCCCACACATTTCCTCCCCTTAGCCTTGGCGAAAACACAATTGTGTCCGATTTGGGTTCCAGACACTCGACTACCAAACACCGCTGGTGCGTTCGTATGGCAAGATGGCTGCCGCCACGTGTTCATCTGTTGAACGGCAGCCACCCAGGGAATACCTATTGCATTTGTGTTATTGTCAATTGAGGCACACCTTTGCAATAATCATGCTATCTAATCAGCATCTTGATATGCCACACATGTGAGGTGGATGGATTATCTCGGCAAAGGAGAAGTGCTCACTGACACAGATTTAGACAGATGTGTGAACAATATTTGAGAGAAATAGGCCCTTCGTGTAGATAGAAAAAGTCTTAGATCTTTGAGTTCAGCTCATGAAAAGTGGGGGCAAAAACTAAAGTGTTGCGTTTATAATTTTGTTCAGTGCATATTATCTCTCATATATATATATATATATATATATATATATATATATATCCATATACATATATATATCCATATACATAATTACATAAATATACATGTAGACCTCAAATATATAAATAAGTATATATATTTAGATTCTACATGCATAGCTATGTAATATTTTAACATAATTAAGTAATTTTATTGATTGCAATTTGAGGGACCTGCCTGACAACCCAGGCCGAAAGTCCAGATAATTAAATTTGCTAGCACTGTATTTAACCCTGTAACTTTCCATGACACCCTAAAACCTGTATATGGGGAGTACTGTTTTACTCGGGAGACTTCGCTGAACACAAATATTAGTTTTTCAAAACAGCAAAACATATCACAGCAATGATATTTTCAGTGAAAGTGACACTTTTTGCATTTGTCAAACACAAATGGCACTTTCACTGATGACATTGTTGTGCTACATTTTACTGTTTTGAAACACTAATATTTGTATAACAGTACTCCCCTCCCAACCCCCCCTCCCATGTACTGATGTTTTAGTGTTTTTGAAAGTTACTGGGTCAAATATAAGGCTTGATTTCAGGTTTTTCACATTGAAATTTGCCAGATTGGTTATGTTGCCTTTGAGAGCATATGGTAGCCATTGAATGAGAATTACCCCATGATGGCATACCATTTGCAAAAGAAGACAGCCCAAGGTATTGAAAATGGGGTGTAATGGATCGACGGGCCCCCCCGACTGGGTACCTCCGTTGAAGGATATTCCTAGCGCTTCCTGAGGACTCCATGCACAGCAGCAGACACCACAACCACCAAACCGGAGAAGCATACGAATGCTCTCAAGCAAATGAATGCTATAAACAGCTGAACAGGAAAAGCATACAATCAGCTTACACTCCTGGAAATCAGCATACAATCCTATTCCCCCAATAACGAGACGACACTTCGTTTTGATGGTCAAGCAGAACTGACCGTACTGGCACATACATCCTCTTTTATTCACAATCCACAAACATAGTACTGCCCACAGGGTTTTGAAATACAACCAATCAATCCGTACAATACACACAGACACTCCCACACAAAATCCTCCCCTTTGCCTGTGATATGATTACTGAACACAATGGGTAATATAATTATCACAGGCAGAGAAATACAGTTTTATAAAACATATCACAGGGACCCCAAAACATGCAATAACCCCATCCTCAGAACCGGGGGATCTGGGTGAACCACATATCCAAAATTCACCCAGATCCGTTCAGTAGTTTGGAAGATACAGTTTAATGCAGATTCCTCAGAACATATACAGGTTATATGAAAAATAATTACTGTATAATGTGTCCCCTGTTGTATAGTTTAAAACTACTGCACAATGTCTTTGTGCACCAAATACCGGCGAGATGGCACCGTGTAGAAAAGTCAAAACAGTGTCTGTGAGTTAAAATGTCCGCCATCCATTGTTCTCACCATGTGCTTCATCAATTGTTCTCACTATGTGCCTCTGATACATGAAATGGTGGCCACCCAGTAACTCCACAGTATGTCCCCAGATGGTTCTTAAAGGGCCAGTAGCAGCATAATAAAATACAACATGCCCAAATCAGTTCCTAGAAGGGCAATACATCCCAGGGCCATAGTCGCAGGGCAAGAGGCTGGCAAGCAGTCCTCTCCAGGCACAAGTGCGGGGCTGGTTCCACCACATGGGGTATGTTCAGTCTTTTTTTTCACTTAGTCACAAACACTGGCCAAAGTTAGCGTTCAAAATAGTTTTTTGCATTTTTAACACACAAACAAATATAAATGCTAACTGTGGCCAGTGTTTGTGACCAAGTGGCTACTAAAAAAGACTGAACCTAACCTATTTTGAATACCCTGGGTTGTCTACTTTAAAAAAATATGTACATGTGAGGTGTGATTCAGAGATTTATAACAAATAATGTCACTATTGATACATTTTAAAAAAATGTATATTTTATATAAAAGCTAAGAACATGTTAACATTGGGTATTTCTAAACTCAGGACAAAATTTAGAAACTATTTAGCATGAGTGTTTTTGGTGGTTGTAGATGCGTAACAGATTTTGGGGGTCAAAGTTAGAAAAAGTGTGTTTTATTTTTTTCATCATATTTTATAAATGGTTTTATAGTAAATTATATGACATGATGAAAATAATGATATCTTTAGAAAGACCATTTAATGGCGATAAAAACGGTATACAATATCCGTGGGTACAGTAAATGAGTAAGACGAAAATTACAGCTAAACACAAACACAGCAGAAATGTAAAAACAGCCCTGGTCCTCAACGGTAAGAAAATTGAAAAAAAATGGTCTGGTCACTAAAGGGTTAAATAGGGCGCTGGAATGTGGCACCTGTATCATGGAGGGGTACAAAATCAAGGAGTAGCCCTAGACTCCCAAATGTATGTATATATGAAAAGCAGGCTGTTGCAGTCACCTGATTCATACAAGTCACAAGATCCAAAGCACTCAATCATCTACTCAACAGCAACTCCAAAGCTTACAGATTTTAACAGTTTTTTTTTTTTAATAAAAACTATTAGTTTTGGGGGATTAGGTGCCAGTGTACCATAAGCACTGCAGTGAACTAATTAGTTATGTGCATATACATTTGTGGCTAATTAGGTGTGCTTGATTAAGAATATGTGCATAGGAAATGTTTTTTTGTTTTCATTGTCAATAGTTTATTATGGCCAAGAGCAATCAAAGCTGAAAAAAGTAAATCACAGTTAAATAAAAATTGTCTTCAGTTTTATTATTTATTTATTTAATTTAAGGGACTTACTTGCATTGACAACTGTTTTTGTTATCATTCCCCCTGTCTGCACAGTCAAACTTTTGAGTATAATTAGTATGTAAGAGATAAAACGGCTAAAACGTTTTGTGTGTATGCTTTTGTGGCAAATTAGATGTATTTGTGTGCTTGATTAAAATGTGTGTGTAGGAGATATTGTTTTTTCTTTTTAATTTTTCAACAAGCGCTTATTATGACCAACAACAAAAATCAAAAATGGAAAATCACATTTAGGAAAACTATTAAAGTAAAGTAGTTTTTTTTCTTCATTGTTATTGGAGTTATTTTTCTCTTAATTGTATTTCTTACCCTATACTTTCTCCTGCCTCTGCCCTTATAATTTTGTGTTGAGATCTCTAGGTTGGCATTTTGTTTTAAAGCATGTATTACAATTTTTCTAGTAATGTATTGCTGATACATTCAGTTCAGTCCACATATATGAAATTAGTGTTCACTAAACTTTGATACTCAATTTTGGCCAAATCTCGATTTGTCCAAATTTTGTGAAACATTACCCAAAAAAACGAATTCAAGTCGCCAAATGACCACATCAAAATGCAAATGGAATGGACAATGGACCCTATTTTGTTAGTCTCATAATTCAGGGATAACTATTTGCGTACTGGCAGCACTAACAGGCAGCAGGTAAACTGTTAAAACTGACTGTGAAGGTAAATATAAGAATATGAGAACTTTGAGAATGGGCAAAAGCTTAGAGAAACTCAGTAGCCCTTTGGTAAATCCCTGTTCACGTCTTAAAATAGTTATTTTTCTCACTTGTGCGGTTACAGAGAACATATTCCAATACATATCAGATGATGCCACCTGCAAGGGCAGTTCAGAACCCAAATGCCGGCAAGTTCTCTCTGTACCACAGCAACCCCAAGGGATCATTTCGGCCTTTTAATCCTGTCCTCACTGTGTCTAGAGGGGTATCTGCTACACCTCGCTGACAAGGCCCAAAGAAGTCTGGAATTTTTGTCCATGGTTACTGTATCTCTTGTGCAGAGAGAACTTGCTGGCATTTTGGTTCTGGATTGCCCTGATGGGTGGGTTTAGTCTGATATGGTTTGTGACTGGTTATTTCTGTAATGGCTCAAGATAGCAAAAACTATTTTGAGACGTGAGCAGGGATTTACTGAAGAGCAAGCTACTGAGTTTCTCTAAGCTTTTGTCCATTCTTATATTCTCTGGGTGTTTTTTTGTTGAGTAATTCTTTACATTTGTATAGAGAATCTAACTCTTTTTCAACAGCCTAATTTGTGTATAACAATAATATTAATTAAAATAAGGATCCCATTATTGAGCAGATATTTTTAACTGCTGTGGCAATACTTTACAATTATCTACATAAAAACCTTTTTAACATTCTAGGATTAACAACATTTGTGGTTGATTAATGTCCCGGGAGAAGGGACTTCTCGTATGTGTTCCCTTAATTATACTTTGTATTGTCTAATGTTTCCCTGCATTCTAATGGAGTTGTTCCCTTTTGTTCAGTTACCGAACAGATTCTGTGGGGTTCCCTTGTTCGAAAATCATGTTTAGGCTTGATTAGAAGATTGTGCTTGTCCTATTCTAAATATGATACAAGTGAGGCTTGAGTATTAATCTGTGGATAGGTATTAATGTCTCTTTTGGATATGATATTAGATATTAGGCTTGTTCATATCAAAATACTCCTTATCTAAGAGGGAATCAAAACATATGGCAAATGTTACATTTTATAAAAATGTTGATAGATTCCAAAATAATGAAGCAAAGGGGCAATATAGACATCAATGCACATTAGTGTTTATAATACCATGAGTACCCTGGTGGCATTGCATGGTAGTGCTGTCTCCGTAGGGACTTAATTAATTGGCTGAGAAGTGTCAGCTGAGTGGATGGACTACAGGCATCCAAGGGACCAAATGGGCATGTTTCATGTGTTTCACTTTTGACATTTCTGTCAGTTAGTTTGTTCATTTGACTTATTATCCTCATGCCATGACCACTTTTTATTTATTTTTTTTAGTATTTTTCAGTTAGGCCTAAACAAGGCAGGTAAAATAATTGAAAGAACATTTTGGAGGGTTATAAGCAGATCAATGCTGTGAGAGTAGACGGAGGTAGAGAAATAATACCTTAACTCAGGCTTGGATTGCTTGCAACCTCTTATTTAGAAATGCTCTAGACTTTATTAAAGTAATACTACACTGTCCAGCCTTTCTGTGGTTGTCCAATCACAGATTTCCCAATGCAGCTCAATGAGAAGTCTTTGCAAGGCAGATCTTCTGGGCAGCTATCTGCCTCTTGAGTTAAGTGAGCGAAAGAAACCAGGAAGTAACATAACTGGCTGTCTGACAGCCAGGATGGTGTAACAAAGTTAATTTATAAAAGTGTAAATTTCTATTGAAATCGTCACTTTTTGTCAAATGAAAAAAAGAGGACACACTCCTTACACATAAAACATTTCAGCAAGTGAAGTGCTTTAGGGGGTCTGGAGTGTCCCATTAAGTGAGGATTTACAGAAAGTTTAATTTAACCAAGAAAATTATTTCAGACCAACACAAATGGTATTAGAAGGTGCTGCAATATTCAACTCTGATGCTAAATGTCTTTGAAATAAATATAATTTTTTAGGAAAGTTAATAAATATGTTTGCTGAAAATTTACGTAAAATATTAAACAACTTGAAAGCAAATTTAACACACCAAATTACACAATTTTGTTAAACATCTTCTAATGAAGTTTTCAACACAAATATAATTAACTAAACATGACAAGGTAGACTATCATGTCATGCAAATTAATACTGACATCACACTTACTAAGCAGCAGAGGGCACATGGCAATTAAGAGTGTGGCATGGGAGAGAATTGGGTTAAGATAATAAAGCAGACAGGTTAATAGTATTTATACAGTACTTACAATCATGCTGAGCTGTGTGTTAAGACATTTTGTGCAAAGAGTATTTTTCAAAACTCAATCACGTTTCTGTGTACAATGAAACAAATGTATATTTCTGCAAAATTATTTATTTATTATCTAAATTGAAGCTCTCTTTTTTTTAAAAATTCTTTATTTTTGCTCTGATAGAAAATGTGGCATTTCGACAATGTAAGGCTTGTGCAAAAGCCAATGTTTTTAGGATACAGAAAGAAAGGTCATATTGTTAAGGCATGTATTACCTCATACAATCTTTGATTGCTTGTTCACATTCTATCAGAGTTTTTTTTTATACTTTATTTTGCAGAATAATCAGTGTCACCAGCAAATATATACGTGTTGTGGACCATGGAGTTTAGTTTATCCATACGGTAGTTGTCTTTGAGTTTGGTGATTACTAGGGTAAGAGAGGGTACCTTCGGACAAGACCATTTCTAGGCTAAGGCCCTAGGGTCGGGTAAGGCCATCGGTTGGTTTGGATAGGAGGCAGGCCCAGGGGTCCAATGGTAGTTGTCTTTGCATTATTTTAGAGCTGAGCTGTATAACTGTATGGAGGGGCAGAACCCCCACGTATGGATATAATTCACTCTTGCACCACAGGAACGCCAGAAGGTGTCTGTGGGGGTTAGCTTAATATAAAACCGTTTGACATGGGTGGTATACCATCGAAACATGGTCTTAAATGTTTGCTCTTGGAGGGTCATGCATATGGAAGACTGGGCAGCGGCCTCCCATATGTCCTGCCAGTCCGTGCCCTCCAACTTTTCCCTTAAGTCAGCCTCCCATTGGTCTGTGTACCGGAGATCACCCCACTTGTTGGATTCTACACTAAGGTGGTTATACAGCAAAGAAATTAGCCCCCTAGGATGCTGCTCCTGAAAGCACATTCTCTCAAACCATGTAAGCTGCAGGGAGGCAGTGGCCTTCACTTCCTTTTATATCGGAAGTAACCTTTAGTGGTCATATCGTTGAAGGTCTGTGTGTTCAATACCCCTGGCTCTCATTCCTGGTTGGAAATTCCTGTTCCTAAAGACAGGTGTCATTGGGGAGGGGAATTTGCAAAGTGAGAATTTTGTCGTGGTCTGGTCCCAGAACCTAATTGAGTTGAGTATCGCGGGGCAAGTGTATTTTTAGGGAGAGGGCCAGAGAAGGCCCTCCAGAGTCCTGCATGTACCACCTTAGCACCGCCCCCCTGCACGTGTTTTCATAGAGCTGTCTGCCCGGTATGAAACTCACCTGGTCAGGGTGTATCAAAAAGGTGAAGAGCGGTGTGAGCCTAGCCGCTAGGATTTTTGCATAGATCTTTAGATCAGAGTTGATTAGTGAAATGGGCCTGTAACTCGCCGCTAACTCATCATCTTTCCCTGGTTTGGGTAATAATGTTATGTTAGCCAGCGCAATATCTAAGTCAGGAGCTCCCCTCATAAAGTGATTATAGAGGGAAGTAAGGTGGGAGGCTAATTATGTCTTAAATTTCTTATAGTATCCTACATCATACACGTCTGGCCCTGGGACTTTATTCCCCTTTAGGTCCTTGATGGCCACCTCCAGCTGCATTTCAGAGATTGGCGCTCTCACAGTTTCTACCTCCTCACCGGTTAGCCCCGGTAAAGTCACCCTGGACAGTACAGACTGAAAGTCCACCCGTTCCTGCATAGGGGAACTCTGCGCATGTTAGGAGTGCCCGTACAGCTCTGAGTAGTATTGAGTGAACATCTCATTTATTTTGACTGGAGTTGAAACTAAGCTACCTTTTCGAGTGTGGATCTTAAGGGTGGGTTTGAAATCACCTCTTGGGCGTAAGGTCCTGGCTAGGAAAGGAATCCCTCTTATTGGATTTTTCATAAAACATGTGCGTAGACCACTGAATGGAGTATGTTACACCCTCCAGAGAAAGTTCCCTGTCAGCTTCTCCACTGTAGGGTTTGTTTTATGCTGCTGTTCAGCCTTCCTTAAAGCTGCCTGTAGCTCTAGTAATAAGCGCGTAGTGTGTTTCTTTTTGTGAGTCGCCACTTTAATGAAGTGTCCCTTAAGTACGGACTTGTGAGCTGCCCAGATCGCTACTGGATCCACCTTGTGTGAAGTATTTTGTGTGAAATAGTCTGTGATGACATGCTCATTGTTGTACAAATGTCTTCACTCTTAAGAAGGCTAGTGTTAAGTCTCCATGTCCAATTGGAGGAGTATTTGAGTCCAACGAGGGTGACCGTGACATCTGCGTTGTCCGCCCAAGCGATGCTACCTATCTCAGAGCGTGTGAACTTGGACTTTCCTGCCCCATTAAAAAAAATAAGTTGTTGAGTCTCAAGTAAGTGTTGTGGTGCTTTGAGTAAAATGTAAAGTCATCTTAAAAGTGGGCATCCGGGTGTTGGAGTCCACACACGTCTCGGAGAGTTCTTAAGGAATGTGTGTAAAATCTTGTCCTGTGATCCCCTCCCCTGAGATCTGGCAGTCCCCAGTTTTGTGCTCCTGTCAGCTGCCAGACACGGCACTGCCTTGAAGTCTCCCACCACCATCGTCACTCCCCCCACGTCTGAACTAACTAGTATCGTCAGGTTATCCCAGTAGTAGGGATCTGGGTCGTTTGTCACATATACATTAATTATACAGAACTTTGTGCTGTATAAGGTCCCCGTTACAGATATATATCGTCCCTTTGGGTCTACCTGTGACCCCATTACAAGTAAGGGACAGTGCTTGTGTATGAGGATTGCCACTCCTGCACATGTGCGCAGTGCCCTGACCTCATGTACCGTGGAGTATCGCCTATCTTGCAGTTTGACCTGTGCTAGCTTAGGGAGATCTGTCTCGTGGATACGGGCGATATCTGCTTTTTTGGATCTAAGTTCCCTCCAAAGTAGTCTACGCTTGTTGGGGGAGTTCAGCCCCTTTCCGTTAAAAGATATAACATTCAAAGCCATCTGGGAGTGAGTTGTGTTCTGTCCCCCACTTGTGAGACCATTATGAAGCATTGACCTGTGCATCCAGTCTATCTTCTCGGACAACGGCTCCTCGTTAGGTGACTCAGGTAGGCTCCAGACGCGCAGGTTGTTCCGCCTGGAGCGGTTTGTTAAATACTCAACCTGCATCTCTAGCTGGTCTATCTGCTGGGCCATGAGTTCCACATGTGATGTTACTGTATTCTGCACCTGCTCCAGTTGGGGTGTGCGGGTCCCTAGGACCTGTATCTCTGCCTTCACTTCTTGCGAGGTTGGTCTTCACCTCCATGAGCTTTTGGAGGATTTAGATTGCCTCCCCTTGTGGATATCGAGCTCATCCCACCCTGCCATTGACACTGGGGATAGAGAGCTGCGTGGACTATCCTGGCGGCCATCTTGTGAGGCCTGGCACGGGCGGGGAGCTGCCAACAGCTCCAGCACGCTAGTATGTGATTCCTTCCGGTGACCACGTTCTTGCGCGGCTGTTTCGTTCCAGAACTGATCCCAGACATTCTTTGGTGGGTTTGAGTGCTTTTTGGTTCTTGATGATTATGATATGTGCGGATTGTCAGGAGCTCTCAAATCATGCAGCAATTCAGGTTCACGGCCAGACCACGCCCCCTTTATTGTAGCTTTTGATGTAAGCGTAGACATTATTAGTAGGTCTGGGTACTATTATAATAGCACAACAAATAAAGTGTATGAATGCATATACTGATCAGCCACAACATTAAAACCTCCTGCCTAATATTGTGTAAGTTCCTCTTTGGCTGCTAAAATAGCTCTGATACATTGAGGCATGGACTCACAAGACCTCTGAAAGTGTCCTGTGGTATCTGGCACCAAGATATTAGTAGCAGATTCTTTTACTCCTGCAAGTTGCGAGGTGGGGACTCCATGGATCAGATTTTTTGTCCCAACACATATCACGGATGCTCAATCTCAATGATCTAGGGAATTTGGATTGCAAATCAACAGCTTGAACTCTTTGCCATGTTCCTAGAACTATTTGTGAAAATGTTTGCAGTGTGGCAGGCTGCATTATAATTCTAAAAGGGAAACTGCAATTAGGGAATGCCATTGGCATGAAGGGTGTAGATGGTCTGAACCTGTCTCTAGGTAGTTAGTACATGTCAAAGTAACATCTAAATAAATTAAAGGACTCAAGATTTCCCAGCAGAACATTGCCCAGAGCAATCTTTTCTTAAAGAAGAAACCTCTAATAAGACATTTGTGTGCCTCCTACGCCATTAGGGGCCATCTCAGTGTTGTTGTTCTCAAGAAAATAGTTGAATAAGGTAGTACTAGCCATGAGCTTGGTACAGGTTTTGCTTAAGAATATCCCTGTATTTAGCACCATCCATCTTTCTCTCAACTCTGACCAGTTTCCCAGTCCCGGCTGCTGAAAAACATCCCCACAGCATGATGCTGCCACCACCATGTTTCACTGTGGGGATAGTGTTTTTTGGGTGATGTGATGTGTTGGGTTTGTGCCAGACATAGCGTTTTCTTTGATGGCTGAGAAGTACAATTTTAGTCTCATCAGACCAGAACACCTTCCTCCATACATTTTGGGAGTCTCCCACATGCCTTTTCGCAAACTCAAAACGTGCCATTTTGTTTTTTGCTGAAAGTAATGGCTTTCTTCTAGCCACTTTGCCATAAAGCCCAACTCTATGGAGCGTACGGTTTAATGTGGTCCTATGTACAGATAATCCAGTCTCTGCTGTGGAACTCTGCAACTCATCTAGGGTTACCTTAGGTCTCTGTGCTGCCTCTCTGATTAATGCCCTCCTTGCCCGGTCTGTGAGTTTTGGTGGGCAGCCGTCTCTTGGCAGGTTTGCTGTTGTGCCATGTTCTTTACATTTGGTTATAATAGATTTGATGGTGCTCCTGGGGATCATCAAAGAGTTGGACATTTTTTTTTATAACCTAACCCTGACTTGTACTTCTCAACAACATTGTCCCTTACTTGTTTGGAAAGTTCCTTGGTCTTAATGGCAATGTTTAGTTAGTGGTGCCTCTTGCTTAGGTATCGCAGCCTCTAGGACTTTCAAAAAAAGGTGTATATGTAATGACAGATTATGTGACACTTATATTGCACACAGGTGGACATCATTTCATTTCTAATTATGTGACTTCTGAAGGTAATTGGTTGCACCAGAGCTTTTTATGAGCTTCATAACAAAGGGGGTAAATACATACATACCAATTTTCCGTTTTCTATTTTGAAAAAATAGTTGTATGTATATATTTTTCTCATTTCACTTCACCAACTTAGACTATTGTATTCTGATCCATCACATAAAATTCAGATTAATTAAACATTGAACTTAAGGCTGTAATGTTAAAAAAAATAGGTAAAAATACTTTTGCAAGGGTGAATACTTTTGCAAGGCACTGTATATATTTTAATAAAATTTCCAATATATATTTTTAAAAATTAAATTAAATTCATATTGTGCACAACACTTTTCACAATGACTGAATGGACATTGCACTTGACCACCATGGAAGGATGTATCATGAATCACTTGGGTTTCTACCATGATCTTTCTTTCGCTGAGATTTCATAGAATCATTATATATTTGATCAGAGTTTTGCAAAAGAAATTTGTGAATATGTGTTATATGAGTTTCTTTTCTGACAGCGTTGAAGTTCCTATCATACATAATATTTTAATAATATGCTGACAAAAGGGACTATAGAGCTGTATTATGTTTCTGTCCTTGATAATTTCACATATAATGTGCAGAAGTGGAGCTAGAGTAATAAAGTCATGCATCATTTCAGATTTCTTTCGAAAGATGAAAGGTACAGAAATTGTTGAAATATCTTTCTATTTCATTTCATTATGCTGCTAACATGTTCAATGGGTAAGATCCACATTATTTATTATATCCATGGTCTATAGTATATTATCATGATAGAACAAAACTACAATTCTGTTCTAATAAGATTTTTCAGTAAGATAAAAATATGTATTTTTTCATGAATATAAAATTCAATTTGACATCCTTTCGACCAGAATTGCCTTTACTTTTTAATCCAGATTATTAGTCATCGAGATAGGTGGGGAAACCTTTTTAGGCTGAGTGTCCAAACGGCAACTCCAAACCAGCCTATTTATCTCAAAGTGCCAATACTGTAATCAAACATGAATAAAAACAACTTTACACCATTGTCTTAACACAATAACTGTTTGTTTATTTGTTTTGTTTTTTTACTTGTTTTTTTTCTTTCGTTGTTTAACTTATGGACCAATCTTTGAATATGTCTTTAACATATAAATATACTTTAAGGTGCAAGTATTTCCAGAAGGATAGTTAAAGCATTGATAACAAAAAACTGAATACATAGAATGAGGGGGGGGGGGGGGGCGCTAAAGGTGTGAAACTGAATACACAGGGGGGGCTAAAGGGGTGATAAAACATCAATCCAATTGCCCCCCAAAACAGAATGTGCCTGTAACAAGTGTGTGAACAAATTATAAGCTTAGAGTCATGTCTACAAATGCTCGCAGTTTAGGGAATAAGATCCATGAACTTGTGGCAATAATGGCAATTGTAATGTAGATTTAGTCACTGTTACTGAGACATGGCACAATGAGAAAAATGACTGTGACATTGCAATACCAGGGAAGGCGAGAAAGGGGGAGGGGTGGCCCTGTATGTGAAGGATAACATAAAATCTAGATTAATAAAAGTTAGTGAGGTGAACATAGAGTTTGTTTGGGTTACGTTAAAATTTGGTAATCACAAAGTAACTCGTGTAGGTGTGATTTATAGGCCCCAAGGACAAATAGAAGAGTTAGATAATATACTAGTTTAAGAAATAGCTAAAATGACAATGACAAGGGAAGTTATCATCATGGGTAACTTTAATCTTCCTGATGTGATCTGGAAAACAAAAACAGCTGCTTGTGCAAAGAGCACACATATTCTAAACTCATTGTCTCTAAAACAAGTCGTTGAGGAGCCAACTTATAAAGAGGCCATACTAGATTTAAAGGTTAACAAATGGAGATTTGGTATCCGATATTACTGTGGGTGAAAGTTTAGGATCCAGTAATCATCAGTCAGTGTGGTTTAATAATGAAAACAGTAACTGAGTCATATGTGTAAAGGAGTCATTATCAGACAGGAGAAGTTTAAATGGAGTCCAAGAGAAATGAGATTATTTAAAAGTTGCACTGCTGAAGGCAACAGAAAATTGCATTAAGCTTGACAGTAAAAGCAAAAAATTTAAGAAACCACTGTGGTACTCTGCAGCTGTGGCCAAAATAGTAAAAAAACAAAAAGTTAGCATTTAGTAATTACAAAAAAAAAACAAAAAAAAAAACCAGAGTGAGGAGGACAGACGGATCTATAAGATTAGGCTGAAAAAGGCCAAGCAAGTTATAAGAGCTTCCAAATCACACACAGAAGAGAAAATAGCAGTCAGTTAAAAAAGGGACAAAGGACAAAGGACAAAGGAAAGTAAAACAATGATTAGTTAGATTCAAAACAAAAGAAGGAAGGTATGTAGAAGAGGGTAAAGGTCTAGCTGACTGCCTCAATTAAAATTTTGTTCAGTATTTACAGATGAAAATAAAGGAAAGGGACCTCAGTTAGGAAAAATGACAAATGAGTCATTTGTTACATGTGAGTTTACAGAGGAAGAGGTTATATTTTAACTGTCAAAAGTGAAGACAAATAAGTCAATGGGGCCTGATGGAATACACCCAAAGTTATTAAAAGAGCTTAGTGGTGTACTTGTATAACAATTAACCAATTTATTTAACCAATCATTGTTAACAGGAGTATTCCCAGAAGATTGGAAGTTAGCGAATGTTGTGCCCATTCACAATAAAGGTAGTAGGGAGGAGTCGGGCAACTATAGGCCAGTAAGTCTTGTTCAGTAGTGGGGAATGTAATGGAAACCATGTTAAAGGATCGAATTGATGAACATCTAAAATCACATCTATTTCAAGATCAGAGACAACATGGGTTTACTTCAGCCACACGTTTGCTGTACGTCTGACTCCTGGTTTTGATCTCTACTTGTTTCCCCTTTCTGCCTGTTTGCCGCCTGTCCTGACCTTTGATTATGTCCATGACTACTCTTTTGAATTATCATTGCCGATACCACCTTCTGAAAGCACTGTGTCTTTACAGCCCCAACCTTGGAGATTTCTACCTTGAGTCTCCTTGGTTTGTGTTACATTGCAAAGGGTGCTTTAACTCTGCAAGTCAGACTCCTCATCAAGGTAAGATCCCTGACACTTGTGTTTTGTCTTTGTTTCCTTTGAATATCACCAATATTCTTGCTTCCAAAAGCTCAACAGGCAGGGTAATGACATCCATAAAATCATTATAAATCAGCACTGGCTTAACCCCTTAAGGACCAAACTTCTGGAATAAAAGGGGATCATGACGTGTCACACATGTCATGTGTCCTTAAGGGGTTAAGGGTCAGGACCTCACAAAATGTATTAGAGAGTTTTTTGAAAGTACATTCCCTCCCTTTATTTTTTTATAGTTTTAGGTAGTTCTTTTGAAAAGTTTTAACTCACTCCTCAATCATCACTACTTTTAGGTCTAAACCTTTGCAAAATTAGTGTTGTAGAATCAGTTATATTGCTACCATACAGCCTTTCATAGAAACCAGTGACCTTATTAATTATCTCTTCTGGATCATGAGTCAAGGACACGTTATGGTGATAGACGCACGCAATATGCCTGTTGTCAAGATCTCTGACCTTATTAGTAAAGATCGAGCCAAGCTTATTGTCTCTCAAAAAATGCCTGGCCAACCCTTTGGAGATGAGAACAAACAGAATCCTAGACCCGGTCCTTCATGCATTTTGAAGATATCACATAGCATTGGCTGAGCTAGATTATTCTAATGTTGGCTTTCTAGCTGCCATAATCTTTCCCTTAGGGCAAAGTCCTTCTCCAGTCTTCTTCTCCTCTTAGCTGAAGCAGGGCTGCCATCAGAAATTTCGGGGCCCCTGACACAGTTCAAAGTGTGGGCCCCGAGGGCCTATTCTGAGTCCACCCACAAGGATGGCCTGTGTGGTGTGTAAAATGGATACAGATTGCACATTTGTATAATGAATGTAGTTTTGTGTGTTTTAGATAAAGTGTGTGTTTGTGTGGTGAATGCAGAGTGTTTGTGTTGTGGTTTTAGTGTGTGTATGGTGAATGCAGGGCGTGTTTGTGTTGTGGTTTAAGTCTGTGTATGGTGAATGCAGTGCGTGTTTGTGTTGTGGTTTAAGTGTGTGTATGGTGAATGCAGTGCGTGTTTGTGTTGTGGTTTTAGTGTGTGTATGGTGAATACAGTGTGTGTGTTGTAGTTTTAGTGTGTGTATGGTGAATGCAGTGTGTTTGTGTTGTAGTTTTAGAGTGTGTATGGTGAATGCAGTGCGTGTTTGTGTTGTGGTTTTAGTGTGTGTATGGTGAATACAGTGTGTGCTTGTTGTGGTTTTAGTGTGTGTATGGTGAAAGCAGTGTGTGTTTCTGTTGTGGTTTTAGTGTGTTTATGGTGAATGCAGTGTGTGTTTGTGTTGTGGTTTTAGTGTGTTTATGGTGAATGCAGTGCGTGTTTGTGTTGTGGTTTTAGTGTGTGCATGGTGAACGCAGTGCGTGCTTGCATTGTGGTTTTAGTGTGTGTATGCAGTGTGTGTGTGTTGTGGTTTTAGTGTGTGTATGCAGTGTGTGTTTTGTGGTTTTAGTGTGTGCATGCAGTGTGTGTGTGTTGTGGTTTTAGTGTGTGCATGCAGTGTGTGTGTTGTGGTTTTAGTGTGTGTATGCAATGTGTGTGTGTTTTGTGGTTTTAGTGTGTGTTGTGGTTTTAGTGTGTATGCAGTGTGTGTGTGTTGTGGTTTTAGTGTGTGTATGCAGTGTGTGTGTGTTGTGGTTTTAGTGTGTGTATGGTGAAAGCAGTGTGTGTTTCTGTTGTGGTTTTAGTGTGTTTATGGTGAATGCAGTGTGTGTTTGTGTTGTGGTTTTAGTGTGTCTATGGTGAACGCAGTGCGTGCTTGTGTTGTGGTTTTAGTGTGTGTATGGTGAATGCAGTGCGTGTTTGTGTTGGGGTTTTAGTGTGTGTATGGTGAATACAGTGTGTGCTTGTTGTGGTTTTAGTGTGTGTATGGTGAAAGCAGTGTGTGTTTCTGTTGTGGTTTTAGTGTGTTTATGGTGAATGCAGTGTGTGTTTGTGTTGTGGTTTTAGTGTGTTTATGGTGAATGCAGTGCGTGTTTTTGTTGTGGTTTTAGTGTGTGCATGGTGAACGCAGTGCGTGCTTGCATTGTGGTTTTAGTGTGTGTATGCAGTGTGTGTGTGTTGTGGTTTTAGTGTGTGTATGCAGTGTGTGTTTTGTGGTTTTAGTGTGTGTATGCAGTGTGTGTGTTGTGGTTTTAGTGTGTGTATGCAGTGTGTGTGTTGTGGTTTTAGTGTGTGTATGCAATGTGTGTGTGTTTTGTGGTTTTAGTATGTGTTGTGGTTTTAGTGTGTATGCAGTGTGTGTGTTGTGGTTTTAGTGTGTTTATGCAGTGTGTGTGTGTTGTGGTTTTAGTGTGTGTATGGTGAAAGCAGTGTGTGTTTCTGTTGTGGTTTTAGTGTGTTTATGGTGAATGCAGTGTGTGTTTGTGTTGTGGTTTTAGTGTGTTTATGGTAAACGCAGTGCGTGCTTGTGTTGTGGTTTTAGTGTGTGTATGCAGTGTGTGTGTGTGTTGTGGTTTTAGTGTGTGTATGCAGTGTGTGTTGTGGTTTTAGTGTGTGTATGCAGTGTGTGTTGTGGTTTTAGTGTGTGTATGCAGTGTGTGTGTGTTGTGGTATTAGTGTGTGTGTGTTGTGGTTTTAGTGTGTGTGTGGTTTTAGTGTGTGTGTGGTTTTAGTGTGTGTATGCAGTGTGTGTTGTGGTTTTAGTGTGTGTATGCAGTGTGTGTGTGTGTTGTGGTTATAGTGTGTGTAAATGTGGGGGCTGTATGTAAAATAGGGAGCTGCATAGGGGGGTGAGGGGTGAGAGGGGAGATTTTTTGGTTGCATTTACATTTTATTCCCCCCTCCCTGCTTCTTACCTGGCCAGGGAGGGGGGAGATCGCATCCCTGGTGGTCTGGTGGAGGGTGCCAGCCGCTGTCGAACTCAGACAGGGACCAGCCAGCACCATCTTAACACTCCAGCAGCTCCTGCCTGTAAGTCTCGCGAGCTGTGCTGTTTGCCGCGCGGAGCGTTGCCATGGTAACCCGTGACAACGCTCTGCCGGCCGCGGAGCTCGCGAGAGTTACAGGCAGGAGCAGCTGGAGAGTTTAGATGGTGCTGGCTGGTCCCCGTCTGCATTCTACAGGTAGCCAGGGCCTCAGGTGAACATATAGATAGCGATAATTGCTATCTATATGTGCACAAATAGAATGTGGGGCCCGGGACTCCCTGAGCAGTCCGGGCCCCCCAGGACCGCCAGGCCCATGACAACCGTTATGGTTGTCATGCCCTGATGGCGGCCCTGAGCTGAAGTAATTGCTCTGAGGACCCCTCTTATGCTTTCCTTAAATGCTACCATACTCTGACTCTCTCTTATGTCACATCCCCATTTGCATTGGTACCAACTAATGTGATTTTTTTTATTTTATTTTAATAACCCCTGCACATTGAATTCAGAAAGTGTTGTTAAGACATCACCTCTGCTCCATTTATATATTAATCTCACTGATATGAGATCCGACTAATAGAAATGTATAACAAAACGAAATGGTTAAACAAATCCACCTTCTTGATTGAGATCTAAAATTGTCTCTATGTTATTATATTGTGTTCCCATTTGACTGAAAAGAAACATATTACCGACAGCAAAAATCCCAGGCAACTTCCTACAATAGATCTTTTACTGTATTATCCAATGCATTGAAGGCCTCCGTGTCATGACAGATTAGTTTTAACATATAAAAGTTTGCACGGTAGTAAATATATAATTTATTCCAGTTAAAAAATATTTATATAATTTGGGAGTTGTTATATTCATACTCACCTGCTGCCCTTCCCTTCAGCACCAAATCCCAGATGATCTGTGGATTTTACACTGTATTAACACCCACCATCCACAGCTGCATCCTCACCACTGAAAAAGACAATGATCAGGGATACTGCCACCAGCAGGGCAATTTTCTCTGATGCTAAAATATACTGGCTTTAGCATTAGAACATTAGAGGAATGCTTGCTAGAGGAGTAGTATGTTTTTCCTTTGCTCCCACTTTCACTCAATTATCTCCTTAGACCTGCCATATCGGTCTAATGTCGAATAATAGTGATGTCCCGAATGGTTCGCTGGCGAATAGTTCCTGGCAAACATAGCTTGTTCGCGTTCGCCACAGATGGCGAACATATGCGATGTTCGGTCCGCCCCCTATTCGTCATCATTTAGTAAACTTTGACCCTGTACCTCACAGTCAGCAGACACATTCCAGCCAATCAGCAGCAGACCCTCCCTCCCAGACCCTCCCACCTCCTAGACTGCATACAATTTAGATTAATTCTGAAGCTGTATTTTTTTGTGTGTGTTTGTGTTTATTATACATTTTCCCTCCCATAGCCAGTACCCTGTGTTTATTATACATTATCCCTCCCATAGTCATTTATCGTTGGACCTAGGCAGCATGAGGTCTTAGGACGGACCAGAGAGTGAGTGAGTGAATAATATAATATATATGTTCAGAAACCTATTAGTAATATATGTAAATCATGTTCATGCAAAGAGGGTGAAAAGGTATTAAAGAAAAAAAACACTTATTGCATCAAATTTACAAAGCCAAACTTTTAAAAGCTTTCCTCATTTCTTTCTCGGGATGAGGAATATATCGGTTGTAGACTGAGGATTTCCATCTGCCCAATCTTTTAATAATATGCACTGGAGTGTCAGTGTTGAAGGAGGCCGAAGCTGCCCCTATTCTAAATGAAAGACCCGAGACATGGATACAACCCAATCTTAGGAGTAGTGTTCTGATGTAGAAGATGAATTTAGCCGTAGTCAGAGGGATTCAGTGAGAGTAGTGGTGAAATGTGTGTGGCATGACTGAGTGTGGGTAAGTAAGAGTCAAGTATTTTAACTGGGCACTAGTTCTAGATGGGATAAAGTGGTATAGCGGATGGATGAGTAGTTTGGTTCGTTTTAGAGGTTTGTAGAGAAAGTATATAGTGATCATGATTTTTAGCGATATCCAATATTTTTAAGGTGGTCTCAAACAAACATAAAATGCTATATAAAATTTGTGGGAATATCGAATAGTTGTGTACAGTAAATCAGAGAGGGCTCAAAATATCGAACCATCGATCGGTAACCTGGATGAAGTAGGGGGTCTGTTTTATTAAATACGCAGTAATATGCTTTTAATGGGATAGGACGTTAGGAAAGGTGTGTGATTGGGAGAAGTGGTTGTGGCTGTATTTACCTTATCCTGGGACCGACCTGGCTCCTAAGCTTGAGCCGCGCGTGTCTGGATCACTCCTGCCTTGACACGAGCAGCATGCGGCTTGATCTCCTCTTCTGACTTAGCTGCGTGCACTGACAGTAGTGATCGGTCACGTGGCCCGTCTGGCACTAGGAGCATGGCTCGAGTCACAAGCTCGCTCTTAAAGGGGCAGTGGGAGCCAAAAGTTGATTCAGGCTCCTATTGTCCCACGTCATTCCAGCACCCCCCCACACGAATGTTTTGGGGGCACAATAGCTTGCATTTAAAAAAAAAAAAACAAACTTTTTTGACTGTAATATAATAGCAGTCAGTTTCCTTCACACGTATGCGTTTCAGGGCCTGCCAGGGCACAATGTCACACCAGTGCAACTCATATATGGTGTAACAGTAGTGTACATTTAAAAAAAAAAAAAAATACAGGGGGCTTGTTGTCACCTTTCGGGGACCCTTGGTGTTGTACGTGGCTGGGTGGAGGAAGAGACCTTCAATGACATTAGTGAGGACAAGGAACGGGACATGCTAGCTTGGTATCCAACCTTGTGCAAATGGGGAGTTTGCGGTTGTGCAAATGGACTGTTTGCGGTGCGTTAAACGGGGAGTTTGGTCTGTCACTGTGAAGCGGGCATAACCCTTACACTACCTGATCGATACAACATCATACCTGATGTTTTAAAGCATGTTATTCCAAACAATTTAGGAATGTTAGGTGATTTATGCCCTTTATGGATTAAAACCAGACTCTGCATCAACTATGTAATTTTCCATGGGAGTTTTGCCATGGATCCCCCTCCAGTATGCCACAGTCCAGGTGTTAGTCCCCTTGAAACCACTTTTCCATCACTATTGTGGCCAGAAAGAGTCCCTGTGGGTTTTAAAATTCGCCTGCCTATTGAAGTCTATGGCGGTTCGCCCGTTCGAACATTTGCGGAAGTTCGTGTTCGCCGTTCGCGAACGGAAAATTTTATGTTCGCGATATCACTATCGAATATTGATTGACAGATGGGGAAGAGGCCAATGCTTTAAAGGTCATGATAGTAAAAATCTATATATTCTATAGCATTAAGATAATTTTCTAGGTGAAAAATGGATTTACCATTTTTTTTATTTGGTTCATGTCACTGAAAGTTAAGACACACTGACTTAACTGGTGTGTTTATGGTCAAAATGATATGAACATTTTTACTAAACGTAATTTTTGTTAAACAACCTATTTTGCAGAATGGTAGGAAAGTAACATAGTTAAGACTTCACATAGCGATACAATGTTAATGTTATAATTAGTACAGGAGACAGATGATACAAGTAATTGGAAAACTGGCCAGGTATTCCAAAATGAATTAAGGTTACGTACCTATAAATATTGCATTCAACTACAGGCAAGTTATGAAGGACAAAATGTATCTTCACTGGTCTCTCAGGCATATTTGTAAAGTAGAAGATGCTTCCTGTTAAAAATATACAGGTACCAAAGCAATTAACCTTCCTATTGTATTATGCTTAACTTTTAGAAATAAAAATAGGTCTTCTCTCTATTTTCACCAGAAAGGTGAATTATGGTCTAATTATGTATTTTCTACTTGACCTGTGTAATTGACATAGGAGAACTTGTAACCTTCTTTTAACCCCTTAAGGACCAAACTTCTGGAATAAAATGGAATCATGACATGTCACACATGTCATGTGTCCTTAATGGGTTAAACTTGTCCTGTTTTTGGACATTCCACTTCTGCTTTGTTAAAGGAGCAACAAAATGTATCTCTACGTTTGTAGTGTTCTCCAAATATTTTGATTTCTGAGCCCCCTGACCCCACCAAAAAAGTTTTAGTAAATTTAGAGACTTCAGGGAGAGTAATTCTGGGAGTGTAATTTTAAATGTAGTAATGATGATAATCACTAGACTTGTACACTTGTGCAGGTATATTTGGTTTAGCTGAATAATTTGTCCTGCAATTTAAATTTTGTTTGGGACTTCTGACACTTGTCTATTACTTCATGATGACTGAAATCATTCATGACAATATTTGAGGAACATTGGGACAACTCTCACTTTCGTGAATAAACCTGCAAACACTGTTCTCAGTTTAAGCTCTGTCACATATGGAATCAGGGCCAGCCTTAGGCCCTTAAGTGTCCTATGTGAAAAATCATACCACACGTAGAAAAATATATATATTCCACCTTACCGGTTACCTTGCAGGGAGGGGGCATGCTGATCTCTGGTGGACTAGTGAACAGGGAATCTGGTCTGCTCCTCCACCTATGTTTGTGATATTTGAATTGACTGTGTGTGATAAATGTGTTGTGACAAACACCCCTTTTTTTAGGGAGTTTGCCATGAGTTTTTGGAGGGGACTACTTGCCAGCCTCCTGCCCCAAAACTATGGGCCCTGCAAAAAGACATGCTAAAAAGTCTATTTGGGCTTATTGGATTTTAAAATACTTTTTCTGCCCCCTTTAAATCCATGGGAAAATGTGCCTCTTCCCCTCCCCCTTTTTCCTGTCCTATTGTATCTCCCGCAGGGTGTTGTCCCAAGGACACTGCCAGACCAGTTAAACTGGCTGCTTTGTCCCTCCTCAATTTCCCATCAGTCCTTGCTATTTTCTGACCTCACCCTACTATAGTGTATTTTTAACATTGAAAATAGACCGTCAGCCCAGCCAAAATCTGTGGAATTATTTTGGGCATGAAAGCCTTGCTTGCGGTCGGTCAAAAGAGACAACTTTAACCACATGGCAATCCAGCTGTATTTGTGAGATCTAAGTGCTGATATGCCAATTATCTCCAGGATAGAGGAGAAAAGAGACGCATACAATCAGACACAGTCACCCACACGCATATATTCACACACAGTCACACATGCTGTTACAGGCAGACAGTCACACTGTAATGGCTTACCTTGGTTGGGAGTCTGTAGTGCAGATATATGCTCACCCTTGCAATTAAACACAGGCCAAGGTGGTCAGGTAAGAACTCACCTGGCCTGTGAGTCTGTGCACGAATGCTGTGCAGGTTAATGCTCCAAGTCGCAGTACAGAAACGGATAAACCAGAGAATAGTCGTGGGTGCCAGAAATTAGGATAAATGAGTAGAGAGCTGAGGTCAGAGGATGTCAGGTTACAACAAAATAATAAGCCAAGGTCAGGAATCAACAGGAGCACACTGGAACACAAACAGCAATACGGAACCAGAGTCAATGAACTGACACTGCCCTCAGAGAGAGGCAGTGTCTTATACCTGGCTAATTGGTGATCAGCCACAGGTGTGCTGAGAATGTTGGAGCAGCCACAGAATACTGTCCAGCCCCTAGTGCTGGATACAAGGCAAGATTATACTTCAGGCAATTAGTAGAGCTGTATAGTGGCTCAGAGACAAAAAAGCAGGTCCAGGATTGCAAAGTACCCAAGTTCAAATCCCTCATCAGGTCCTTCTGGGGCAACCTTGTCTGGATGTCGCGGTGAGAACTGTGACACACACAGTCACAGGCAGACATTCACATGCAGATAGTCACACATACACATGCAGTTAAAACACACACAGTCACACATGCTGTTACAGGCAGACATTCACATACAGCTACACTTACAGGCAGAAAGTCACATGCATAATCAGAGACATTCACAGGAGACAGTCACAAACAGGCAGACAGTCACACGCACAATGAATATTTTTTTTCTGAAATTAGTTAGGAACTGCACTCAATCCCACTAATATGAGCCTGTGTGTGGCTAAACCTGGACCCAGCACCAGGTCCCAGGTACAATATGCAAACCGGAGAAAGAGGTTTAAACACTTTTTTTTTTAATTGAACAAAATGTCAAACCGCAATGTATCGAAGTGTAAGGTCTTGAGAAAGACCTCACAGGTTGAAATATTGCTGTTTGACATTTGGTTTAAATAAAATTGCCTGCCTGAACCTTGGCGTGTTTAAACCTCTTTATGTTGTTTACACAAAGAATTACAGGCAGACAGTCACACACAGGGGCTGCATTTAGCTCCACACCACTACTGATTTAGCTCCACCCCTGCTATTGATTTAGCTTTGTCCCCATTGCCGCAATTAGCTCTGTTCCCACTGCCAATTTAACCCCGCTCCTTTTGCTGATTTAAATATGCCCTCGCCCCTTCCTTGTGTCCAGCTTTTGAAACTTTAACAGTATTGCACTGCCAACCCCTCTGTGTGTAAGCTATTTCAGCTGCAAGGCGTCCTATGCACAGCCCTAAGGCAGGCCCTGCACGTAGTAAAGGGGTAACAGGGAAATTTCCCAGTGGGGCTTCTGAATGCTGCTGCAGAAATACATTTTCCTTTTCAAAATAAATTGTGCATACATTGAGGAGGTATTGGGAATGGTGGGAGCCAGGCACTATGCTCTATAGGCATAAAGCTGAAGTCCGCTATGATACAAGATGTCATACCCTGGCAGCTCAGACTCTGTGCTTTTGGAAAGAACAGGGAAAAGCTGTAAAACAACAATAGTCCAGGAAGACATTTGACCAGCTGCTGGTGAGTGAGGTCTGTATGGGTCAGTGAACTTGTGTGTGTCGATCAATCATTGTGTGTCAGTGAATGTGTGTGTATATAAGCCAGTGAGTGGGTGTTCCTATGTGTGTCTGGGTCAATTTCTGTATGTCATTGAGAATGTGTGTATTTCGGTCAGTCTGTATTTGTCAGTAAATGTCTGTGTGTATGAGTTAATGTGTGGGTCAGTGTTTGTGTATATGAGTCAGTGTATAGGTCAGTGTGTGCATGTTTTCATTTTGGTCAGTATGTGTGTGTCATTGGGTGTTTATGTGTTTGGGTCAGTGAATATGTCAGTGTGTACATGTGTGTTTATACGTCATTGTGTGTGTGGATCAGTCTGTGTGTATAGCAAAATATATCATAAGTGACATGCTAAAAAGGTGATACCACCTAATTGTATTAAAACACTTACAGACTACGAATTGATACAAATAACAATAAAACACTTTCTGGATATGGCAGAGATATAACACTGTAAAGCTTTGATGTATAGTTTCAAAGCACAATGTCACAGTGCAGGTCAAATACAGATACAACAAGAGCATAGTACAGCTTTAGTTCCCTTAAAAGATGTGTAATAGTTGTGGTTTTAGCAGCATAGCCACATGAACTTCTCTTTGAGCTACGTGTGGTATGAAAAATAAGTCAGCAGAATGAAACAATCCTGCCATGCACAAGTCATGTGATTATTATTGTTACAACATTTAAAAGAAAAGCAGCATTTAGAGGGAAAACCTGATGATCATTCTCTCTCCTACACCTCCCCACAGTTCCTGCATATCCCAGATGGCTAAATCGAGACCAGAAGAGCTGGAGCAAGCTTCCTTTTCTGTGGTCAGGGTCGCAAGTGCAAAGCTGTGTGGTACGCGTGACCAGGTCCAAGATGGCCCTGAGTCCCTCCATTGAAGCTGACCTCTGACTCCGACAATCTAACCCAGACAGAAGACCAGCCCATCACAACAGCAGAAATAAAAAACATTCTGGCGGAGCTCTATGCATCACTAACCGCGGATATGGCAACATAATTAAACTACATGGTGGGAGAGTTCAAGTGAGAGATACAGAACTGGGCACTTGGAATGAAAAATAGACAAATTTGATAAAGAACACACCAATCAGGAAAAACCTGATAACATTCGAGGACCAGGCATGAGTTCTGACACCTTATTTGCTTTGGATATTCAAACAAGCTGGACAACTAGGCACTCTTTCCCCAAAGATACGCACATTATTGTAACAATCCAAAAACCAGAAAAATCTCCAACTTCCTGTAAAAATTACAGATATTACTGTTGAACTTAGATGACAACATTTATGCCAAGATTCTGGCTGACAGACTCAGTCCCCCTATTAATGAACATTATTAATAATGAAAAAATAGACTTTATCAAAGGTAGAAAATGAGTGGAGAACAAAATAATTATATCTTTGGTCTTTCACAAATGGCGATCTCTTGCTGGCATTAGATGCAGGCTAGAAGGTCATAGTGGCCATCATAGGCGTGCGCACGGGGTGTGCCGGGTGTGCCTGGGCACACCCTAATCCCTGCGGCACGCCTATGTATTGAGACCGGCAGGGGAGATCTCGGGGTCTCCCCTGTCGGCTCATGCAGAGCCGGCGCTATCCGAGCGCCGGCTCTGCTCTCAGCCTCCCTCCTCACCGACCCACAGGCAGGGAGGGAGGCAGGAGAGGACCCGGGGAGCTCTTGCCAGCAGCTCCGCCGGGTCCTCTCGCGGGATTCTGAGCGTTGCCGCGGTTACCGCGGCAACGCTCAGATCTCGCGAGAGTGAACTCTAGCCTGCAAGGCTAGAGTTCACTCTCCACTGGACCACCAGGGAAGGCAGCAGCAGAAATGATCCCCCCTCCCAGGCATAATGTAAGAAGGGAGGGGGGTATTAAGAAATCTGCCCCCACCTCCACTGGACCACCAGGGAAGGCAGCAGCAGCAAGGTCCCCCCTCCCTACATAAGGTAAGAAGGGAGGAGGGATATTTACCAAATGGCCCCCACACAATACACACAATCCCCCAAACATACAGCACACACACACAGCACCCACATACAGCACACAAACAGCACCCTCACACACACACACATCACCCTTACACATACACACTAACAGCACCCTTACACACACATCACCCTTACACACACACACACACACACACACTAACAGCACCCTCACATATACACACTAACAGCACCCTTACACACACACACACAGCACCCTTACACACACATACAGCGCCCTTACACACACATACAGCGCCCTTACACATACAGCGCCCTCACACTCACATCACCCTCACATATACACACTAAAAGCACCCTTACACACGCATACAGCGCCCTTACACACACACAGCGCCCTCACACACACAGCGCCTTCACACACACACAGCGCCCTCACACACACACACAGCGCCCTTACACACACAGCGCCCTTACACACACAGCGCTCTTACACACACAGCGCTCCTTAAACACACAGCACCCTTACACACATCGCCCTCACACACACAGCACCCTTACACACACAGCGTCTACACACACACACACACACACACACAGCAGTATATATATATATATATATATATATATATATATATATATATGCGGCGTGTGTTTTTGTGCTTTAGGGTGCACACCCTTATACAATAGGCTGCGCACGCCTATGGTGGCCATACTTCACAAATTTGGTTTTAAAGATTTCTTCATTAGAGCAATATTTGCACTAAATGCTGAAGCTCAACTTTTACAAGCTGGCTACCTTTTCTATAGCTTTTTTCCCATAACAAATGGTACGAGACAGAGTTGCCCCTGTCTCTTTTGTTATACATGTTGGCCCTGGAGCCCTTGCAGCAGACCATCTGTGCCAATCCTACTATACAAAGAGTCCAAATCGGTGGAATGGAGATTAAAATCAACGCATTTGCAGAGGATGTACAAATCCTTCCACCTACATCTTTTCCTTTATGGAGATGTTTATAGTAAGGTTTCATATTACTTACTGAATGGAGCAAAGATGCAGGCTTTGTGTTTTAATCTCTCAGAGTGTCCAAAACCAACTTCAAACCATGTTCTTCTTTGATTGGAAATCAAACAATCAAGTACTTGAGATTAATATTCAGAAAAAAAAGAGTACTGACCTCCTTGAACAAACCTACATTTAGACCTGTAGATCCTTACTTTACACCCGAAAGCCCTTGTTTCTTAGATGGCTAGATTGCATCGCAACAGTTACAATGTCTATCTTACCGAGATTACAGCACATGTTTCAAACTCTTCCATGACTGTGGCAGAATGCTTTCTCAAAGACGCGAACTCTGATATAACAAAATATATCTGTGCAAGAAAATGACCTAAAGTATCACTTAGCTTATTGAAGACCCCAATCACCTTGGGAGGTCTGAGTGTCCCAAACAATCAAAAATATTCGCATATGTCTATTTTCGCATCTGCCCTTCCACTTTTTCTGTATCATCATGAAACCCCTCAATGGGTACCTCTTGAAAACGACCTGATAAAGCCCCATACAGTAGCCAATATAGTGTGGTTGACATCAAATTTTCACCTGGTATTAACAAAAATTGAACCTCAAATGGTCTTATTGATACATATACGGGATAAATACAGGCCTTGGAACATATTTCATTGGCGACTCCAATCAGTGCTCTTCCTTATTGCTTGCCAACCTTTGATCATATGCCATGGGGAAACACTGGTATCATACATATTTATCACTTACTTCAAGATAACTCCCGTCTAAGTTTTAAAACGCTCCAAACTAGATATAACTTACCAGACGGCTCACCATATTTATATATGCAACTACAATCCTTCATATCTCAACTAAAGAGACAAGGGGTTTGGAGCCATGGGGATGAAGTCCTAGGAATTTACCCAACAATATAACCCTTTTAAAAAAGATATGGATACATTACACTATAATACACTATATCCTATATTTTGTAACATATCTCAGCATATCTACTTAACAGTGATTCTTGATACAGACAGGATTCAGGACATGTGATTTTTTTTCAATTCATTTTTATAATGAATTTTTTTCTATTCTGTCTAACCGATATTAAATGGCATTTCTTTCCCTGTATATGAATTTAGTTCACCTATATAATTGGTGTACATAATATGAACTCCAATGTCTTTGTATTCTAAATGTTGATGTACATAATATGCATTCTTTTTTGATTATAGAATTAATTGAAGTGATGCGCCTATGAATTACCTTGTATAGAACATGAATTAAAACTTTATTTTTTTTTACTAACTCCTGCATACCAGGAACAACTCACAAGACATGTAGTGTAGGAGATGTTCTGACCAAGTTGTCTAGTTATTAATATTTGGTCCTTGTCAAAGTCACTAGGACTTTTTGTTTGCCTATTTCTCCTTAGTGATGTACCGAACTGTCCGCCGGCGAACAGTTCCCGGCGAACTTAGCGTGTTCGCGTTCGCCGCGGCGGGCGGACACATGCGCAGTTCGATCCGCCCCCTATTCGTCATCATTGGGCAAACTTTGACCCTGTGCCTCTCGGTCAGCAGACACATTCCAGCCAATCAGCAGCACTCCCTCCCTTCCACACCCTCCAACCTCCCTCCCAGCATCCATTTTCGATTCATTCTGAAGCTGCATGCTTAGTGAGAGGAGGGAAAGTTTAGCTGCTGCTGATTAGATAGGGAAATTGATAGCTAGGCTAGGGTATTCAGTGTCCACTACAATCCTGAAGGACTCATCTGATCTCTGCTGTAAGGACAGCACCCCAAAAAGACCTTTTTAGGGCTAGAACATCAGGCTGCTTTTTTTTTTTTTTTTTTCTGTGTAATGTAATTGCAGGTGCCTGCCTGCCAGCTTCTGTGTGAGGTACACATTGGATACTGTGCCCACTTGCCCAGTGCCACCACTCATATCTGTTTTTACAATAGCTTAAGCTTTAGATTAAAAATAAATAATTTTTTTTCACTGTAATAGAAGAGCAGTTAGTTGTCTGCAAGCGTCTGGGTGTCAGGCCTCCTTCAGCGTGTGCTCTGCAGACCTGTGCCAGCGTACTTTGACAGTTGCCAATCATATCTGGTGTCTCTTTAGCGTGCTTTTACAAAGAAAAAAGGTTTCCAGTGTAAGCTAATAGCAGCCAGTCAGTGTCCTTCAAGCGGCTCTGTCAGGCCTACTGTGTGTGCTCTCCAGAACTGTTCAAGTGCACATTGCGAATCATATCTGGTGTCTCTATAGCGTGCTTTTAAAACCAAAATTTTGTTTCCACTGTAATAGAAGAGCAGTTGCCTGCCTGCCAGCTTCTGTGTGAGGTTCACAGTGGATACTGTGCCCTCTTGCCCAGTGCCACCACTCATATCTGTTTTTACAATAGCTTAAGCTTTAGATTTAAAATAAATATTTTTTTTTCACTGTAATAGAAGAGCAGTTAGTTGTCTGCAAGCGTCTGGGTGTCAGGCCTCCTTCAGCGTGTGCTCTGCAGACCTGTGCCAGCGTACTTTGACAGTTGCCAATCATATCTGGTGTCTCTTTAGCGTGCTTTTACAAAGAAAAAAGGTTTCCAGTGTAAGCTAATAGCAGCCAGTCAGTGTCCTTCAAGCGGCTCTGTCAGGCCTACAGTGTGTGCTCTCCAGAACTGTTCAAGTGCACATTGCCAATCATATCTGGTTTCTCTATAGCGTGCTTTTAAAACCAAAATTTGTTTTTCACTGTTATAGATTGAATAGCAGTTACTTGTCTTCAAGCGGGTGTATCAGGCCTACAGTGTGTGCTCTGCAGAACTGTTACAGTTCACATTGCCAATCATATCTGGTCTCACAGTAGCTTGCACGCATAGTACCACTAATCCCCAAAAAAACGACAGGCAAAGGCAGGCCACCCCGCAGGGGCCGTCGTGGTCGTGGTGCTGTGATTCCCTTTTGCCCGAGAATAATGCCCAGTTTTCAGAAGCCACGTACCCTGAACTTGAAAAGTTCTGAGGACATAGTTGACTGGCTAACACAGGACACCCAATCTTGTACAGCCTCCGCTCGGAACCTTGACGCACCATCCTCATCCAGCTTAGCTTAAGGCACCTCTCAAGATACCACTCACCCGCCTGCCGCCACCACCAAAACTAGCACCACAGCCGCTTTACTTGGTATGTCAGAGGAGTTATTCACACACCCGTTTGAAGAAATGAGTGATGCGCAACCATTATTGCTAGAGGATGTAGATAACAGGGATATGTCTCAGGCAGGCAGCATTAAACACATGGAGGTACGGTGTGATGATGATGATGTTGTACCCGCTGCTGCTTCCTTATCAGAGTTGTCAGATACAAGCGAAGCGGTTGATGATGACGATGCGTCCATGGATGTCACGTGGGTGCCCACTCGGCAAGAAGAAGAAGAACAGGGCGAAAGTTCAGATGGGGAGACAGAGAGGAGGAGGAGACGAGTTGGAAGCAGGGTCGGGTCGTCGTAAGGAGCTAGTGGCACAGTCAGACAGCATGCATCGGCACCCGGGGTCAGCCTGACAGCACGCCAATCAACGCATGCTGTGTCCACCACCAGAATGCCGTCGTTGCAGAGCTCAGCAGTGTGGCATTTTTTTTGTGTGTCTGCCTCTGACAACAGCGATGCCATTTGCAACCTGTGCCAAAGGAAACTGAGTCATGGGAGGTCCAACACCCACCTAGGTACAACTTCTTTGCGTAGGCACATGATCTCACATCACAAACGCCTATGGGATCAACACATGAGTACAAGCAGCACGCCTACTCTAAGCCGCCATCCTCCTCCTGGTCCAGCATCTTCAGCCACGTCAACCACTGCTGTCCTCTTTGCCCCCTCTCAACCATCCGCCACTCCGTCTCCCGCCTTGAGCAGTTCCCGCTCATCTGCCCACAGTCATGTGTCTGTCAAGGACATGTTTGAGCGTAAGAAGCTAATGTCACCAAGTCACCCCCTTGCCCAGCGTCTGACAGCTGGCTTGTCCGAACTATTAGCCCGCCAGCTTTTACCATACAATCTGGTTGAGTCTGAGGCGTTCACAAATTTGTAGCTATTGGGACACCGCAGTGGAAGGTACCCGGCCGGAATTTCTTTAAACAAAAGGCAATCCCCAACCTGTATTTGATTGTGCAAAAGGAAGTCATGGCATGTCTGGCACACAGTGTTGGGGCAAGGGTCCATCTGACCACAGATACCAGGTCTGCAAAGCATGGTCAGGGCAGGTATATCACCTACACTGCGCATTGGGTAAACCTGCTGACGGCTGACAAGCAAGGAATGCGTGGCATTGCAGAGGAGTTGGTGACACCGCCACGACTTGCAGACAGTCCTGCTGCCACCTCCTCTACTCCTCCTACTCCTCCTACTCCTCCTACTCCATCCTCTTCCATAACCTCCTCGGCTGAGTCCTCTTGTGCCGCTGCGTCTTGCTCCACATCAACGGCACCCCCCCAGCTCCCCAGGTACTATTCCACATCCCGGATACGGCAGTGTCACGCCGTCTTGGGTTTAACTTGCTTGAAAGCAGAGTCACACCGGACCAGCACTCCTGTCCGCCCTGAACGCACAGGTGGAAAAGTGGCTAACTCCGCAGCAACTGGATATCGGCAAAGTGGTGTGTGACAACGGAAAAAATTTGATAGCGGCATTGAAGTTGGGCAAGTTGACACATGTGCCGTGCATGGCACATGTGTGTAATCTGATCGTACAACGCTTTGTGCATAAGTACACAGGCTTACAGGACGTCCTGAAGCAGGCCAGGAAGGTGTGTGGCCATTTCAGGCATTCCTACACGGCCATGGCTCTCTTTGCCGATATCCAGCGGCGAAACAACATGCCAGTGAGGCGCTTGATTTGCGACAGCCCTACACGTTGGAATTCAACACTCCTAATGTTCGACCGCCTGCTCCAACAAGAAAAAGCTGTTAATGAATATTTGTATGACCGGGGTGCTAGGACAGCCTCTGGGGAGCTGGGAATTTTTTTTCCACGTTACTGGACGCTCATGCGCAATGCCTGTAGGCTCATGCGTCCTTTTGAGGAGGTGACAAACCTAGTCAGTCGCAACGAAGGCACCATCAGCGACATCATACCATTTGTTTTCTTCCTGGAGCGTGCCCTGCGAAGAGTGCTGGATCAGGCCGTAGATGAGCGTGAAGATGAAGAGGAAGAGTTGTGGTCACCATCACCACCAGAAACAGTCTTATCAGCATCGCTTGCTGGACCTGCGGCAACGCTGGAAGAGGATTGTGAGGAAGAGGAGTCAGAGGAGGAATGTAGCTTTGAGGAGGAGGAGGAGCAAGACCAAACACAACAGGCATCCCAGGGTGCTCGTTGTCACCTATCTGGTACCCGTGGTGTTGTACGTGGCTGGGGGGAAGAACATACCTTCAATGACATCAGTGAGGAGGAGGAACGGGAAATGAGTAGCTCGGCATCCAACCTTGTGCAAATGGGGTCTTTCATGCTGTCCTGCCTGTTGAGGGACCCTCGTATAAAAAGGCTGAAGGAGAACGACCTGTACTGGGTGTCCACGCTACTAGACCCCCGGTATAAGCAGAAAGTGGTGGAAATGTTACCGAATTACAACAAGTCGGAAAGGATGCAGCATTTGCAAAATAAATTAAAAAGTATGCTTTACACAGCGTATAAGGGTGATGTCACAGCACAACGGGAATCTAACAGGGGAAGAGGTGAAAGTAATCCTCCTCCTCCCACGACCACGCCGGCAAGGACAGGACGCTTTAAAGACGTGTTGTTGATGGAGGACATGCGGACCTTTTTAAGTCCTACGCATCGCCACAGCCCTTCGGGATCCACCCTCAGAGAGCGACTCGACCGACAGGTAGCAGACTACCTCGCCTTAACTGCAGATATCGACACTCTGAGGAGCGATGAACCCCTTGACTACTGGGTGTGCAGGCTTGACCTGTGGCCTGAGCTATCCCAATTTGCGATAGAACTTCTGGCCTGCCCCGCTTCAAGTGTCCTGTCAGAAAGGACCTTCAGTGCAGCAGGAGGTATTGTCACTGAGAAGAGAAGTCGCCTAGGTCAAAAAAGTCTAGATTACCTCACCTTTATTAAGATGAATGAGCGATGGATCCCGAAGGGACTGACACTGGGCGATACATTCGATTAAAAAAGGCCTGATGAGATGAGCTGCCTTGGGCTAAAAATGGTCCACACGCTGCTGTATTTTTTTTTTTTTAATTCTTTATTTTTGCGGTGCTTTGCATGACAGTAAAACAGTACATTGCAAGTCAGAATTTCCAGTATATAGCATCAACATATTTATCTTGCATCTTGTGAGACTGCACCAATTATATAATTTTATAAAATACAAGCAATAACTTGGATCCGGGTAATTAACCGCTTAACCTGTGTTATTTGTGTGTTTGAGTCGTATATTCGGTGCTGGTATCCGCGTTCCGTGTGTGAAGTAGTTATGGAGTATGTGGTGCCTCCATGGTTATGACACTTGGGTGTGCCTGTACGTGTCGGTATGGTGTCCCATGGGCATATTGATGGGTGTGTACTAGTGAGTGACTTCTGAAGCGTGTGGGCTGTCCAGTGCTGCCTCCTGCCGTGAGTGTGGTCTCTGCCTCACGTGATTGAAACTCCTAACCTAGGGAGTCGCGGGGGGGGGGGGGGGTGTCGTGGTAAGAGTGTAGCAGTCACTCCATTAAGCGTTTGTGGTATGTCCCCGTCTTAGGTGTACCGGTCGTGCGAGAGTGGGTCCCGTTGAGCCTGTGGTGTCAGTCAAGTACGGTCCATGTCAGGGTTAGGTCTGTCGATTGTTGTACGTGTGTCAGTCTTCTAGTAGGGATCGCAAAAACATAAACAATAAACCGTTTAAACGTCCTTTTGTAACTCAGGTATGGTGTGAAGTTAGATAGGTTTCTCCTGACCTATGCTTTTTTTATGCAATTCTTGACTCGTTTTAGACTTCACAAACCCTCGAGCTTAAAGCTCTACACCCACTAAGAGTGCAGGACAAACCCTAATCTTTGCAGAATAATGTACGTTGCCATATGGACACTTTGACGGTAGATAATGGGTCGTATACAACCTGTACATTTACTATGCTGCCCTCTTAAAGGCCGGCTACTGTTCAGTATTCTAGATTAGTCATCTATATCAGGTCAGCATTTAATGGGCTTTAGCAATATATACATTTTGTCAGAACATTTAATCTTGTTTTTGTAGCTTGAAAGTAGTGAGGTGTGTTTATTACATTTTAGTGCCCCTATTCAGCCTTAGGAGGGTAATGTCCCCTAGTCATGGGACACTGAGCTAGGCTTTAACCTCTATCAGATGTTTGGAGACCTTACAAACTGACAGCCACCGGCTCAAAAACAGGGTTCAGGAGAAAGAACAAGGTAATAAACATATGTGATTTTCGCATTGTAGGAATTATGGTAACGTTTCCAAAACGGCACTTGGTTACCATAATTGGGCTCACAAAAAAAAAAATATATATATATATATATATATATTGTTGCCCCCAAGAACAATGGGGTACTATAAGAAATGTTAAACGTTCAATGAAAATAACTTTGCAGTCTTTAGACCTGAGGTAAAGATGAGCGCTGGGAAGGTGTCCCTACTGTGCCTCATTGTCAGCCAGTCCCTTGAAGCCTCCGAGGACCGAGGGCTTCTGTTCCGCGGTACAAATGTTGCGGTGCGCTCTGGGTCCCAATTGGTAGTAGAGGGTCTTGAGGGTGAGTTGGCGGTCGGTGGGTCCAGTCCCAAGGCCTGTATTATTGTGGGTGCCTCTTCCATGGAGGCAAGTGTTAGTTGGGATCCGTTCTGTGGTATCACCAGGGATCCGTGTGCCCCCCATCGATAGGTGATGTCTGCTGCCCTCAGTCTGTTGGTGAGGGAGCTGAAGGTTTTGCGCCACATGAGGGTAGACTTTGTAAGATCCTGGAAAAAGGTTAGGCTAGCGCCCTCAAATATCAGGGGTGTTTTACCTTTTAATGCAGACATGACCTGAATCTTGTCGTGTACATTTGGGTACCTGAGTATCACATCTCTGGGTGTGTTTGAGCGTACCTTTGAGGACGTAGGCAGGTGGTAGATCTCCTCAGTGACCATCTTCTTGACCGTGGTGTGAGGCAGAATAGTGGCCAGAAGGCGCCTTGTGTAGTGCGGTAGTTCATCTGGCAAGATGGCTGCCGGGATGCCTCTAATTTTTATATTAGTGCGCCGATGGCGTTCCTCCATGGTTGTCTGCTGTGCCATTATGGCTCTTTGTTGCGCCTGAAGGTGGTGCATTGATTCTTGCAGCTCAGCTAGGTGAGTTTGCATGTCTGTAATGTGTTTTTCATTAGTGTGTACCCTGTTTATAGTGGCAGTGAAGTCCTTTTTGATGGGGGCCAGTTCTGCCGCAAGGATTTTATGGAAGTCCGATAATAGGATTTTTAAATCATGCCTGGATGTTGGGGTCATGTCTGCTGGAGGGTCTAGTTGGTGTTGTGGCCCTATGTGGGCTTCTGAGGTTGTTTCTGCCTCCGGTTGATCCGTGTGTTGGTAGTGGGGCACCGTACGCAGCGTGTCCGCGGGAGTAGTTTTAGCCGGAGCAGGCCTTTGAAGCATGGTCCCTATGTCCCGGTTTTGTTCTATGGCTTGTGGACGCTGTGAGCGGCGGCCCATGGCTGGTGTGTGTGCCGGATGGTCTGACCTTTGGAGGGAGGCTTCGTCCCGCGCTTGTCGCGCTCCGTAGCCGCCGAGTAGTTTCTCCAGGTCTGGGATTGTGAGCGTGGGGTAGGCCCCAACCTTCCGTCTCCGCTTCTGCTGGGTGGAAGCCACAAAGAAGGGCATCGATCGGCTCGGGAGTAGGTAGGGAGTCTTTCTGGGGGCTGGAGGAGGTTGGATCGGCTGAGGGTGTTGGGATTTTTAATAGATTGTGCCCGTTTACTGGGGAGCTTGTCGAGATGGCGTCCGTTTAGCTCGCTGGTTAAGCTCCGCCCCCCACGCTGCTGTATTTTAGCTCTGAATGACGTTTGACTTGCGTGACTTATCCGCCACCAACTAGGGTTCAAGCCGCCATGTTTTAGGGCAATTTCTGCCTGTGAAACAAACATCAATTTTTCTGGCCGCTGCTACAGCAGCGGCTGCAACAATACCAAATTTTTCAGGCATGTGTACATGCCTAATTTTTACGCCCACTGGTGCAGCACTGTGGCTTCAAAATCCAAACCAAAAAAAAATCCTCCAAGATGGCACCAATATACCAATGGTCTAAGCATCTTCCCACCTTGGCCTAAAAAGGGGAGGTGATTCAACAATTAAAAATCGCTGCCATTTACACGTCCACTGATAGGAGACGCGGAAGGTATTAAACTGATATGAACAATACTAAACTCCCCACTCCTATCTGGTGGCACATTAGCTTGCCCGCGCAGTGCCCCAAATTTCAAGTAAGAGGACCGACCAAGCATCTTCTTCCATCTCCCTGTTACATAAATCAATGCCATATCCATAGAAATTGTACATAATATCCAGGAGAGTTTTACAGGGCCAAATCTTGTCGCCTGTTGAAAGAGGTGACCTTGCTCGGGTCCCAGGTGTGCGGCTCCTAAAATGGCTGCCATATACACATCCACTGATAGGAGACTCGGAAGGTATTAAACTGATATGAACATTTACTAAACTCACCACTCCGAGTGCTGTTATTTATTTAAATTTTTTGTGGTGAGGCTTTACAGGACAGAGTGCTTCTCCACGGGACATGTTAACTCACGGGCAGCTGGCTCATCAAGGAACCAGAGCAGCTTTAACGAGCAGCTTGAACGGTGTCCCAATAGCTTGCATTTAAAAACCTGTTAAATGTTATAATAACGTCAGATTGCTTTGCAGCAGGATATCCTTCCAGAAGAGATGTATTTGACAAAATGTTGTAATACCTTTAGTAAAAATTAGTGAAAAAATAAATCACAAGCAGGGTACAAATGGCTAATTAAAGCTAAGGATTTCAGGATTAACCATGTTTTAGAGAAGGAGATCCCACCAAAAAAAAACAAAAAAACACTTGTTCGATTCTAGAAATCTGTCAATCCATATCTGCCAAGTGACCCTATGTAGGGGGAACAGTCCCTATTCTGCTCTGTGTCAGTGTGTATCAGAGGTTTTGAGGACAGGTGTCAATCCATATCTGCCAAGTGACCCTATGTATTGGGAACAGTCTCTATTCTGCTCTGTGTCAGTGTGTATCAGGGATCATTAGGATAGGTGTCAATCCATATCTGCCAAGTGACCCTATGTAGGAGGAACAGTCCCTATTCTGCTCTGTGTCAGTGTGTATCAGGGATTTGACTATCTTTATTCAGATTCAAAAATTACAATTCCAGGAAAAATTTAACAAACATTTACAAGAACATGTTATGCACATCATAGAAACAACGTGAACCTCTTTAAAGCCACAAACTTAAGACAAAAAATACGTACACACAATGTGTAAGGGTTTGAAAAAATATTCTGAATCCTTACATGTTTACTTTATTGTTTGTTTGATTTTTGTGAACCATATATAAACTACAAGCAGCGTGAAAACTATAAAAACTCAAGTGGCCGTGCTGATCAAATTAAAAAGTATGCTTTACACAGCGTATAAGGGTGATGTCACAGCACAACGGGAATCTAACAGGGGAAGAGGTGAAAGTCATCCTCCCCCTCCCACGACCCCGCCATATCTGCCAAGTGACCCTATGTAGGGGTAACAGTCTCTATTCTGCTCTGTGTCAGTGTGCATCAGGGTCTCTGAGGACAGGTGTCAATCCATATGTCAATGTGTCAATATGTCATATGTCAGGTGTCAATCCATATCCATTGTGATTTAGGAATGTTAGGTGATTTATGCCCTTTATGGATTAAAAGCAGACTCTGCATCAACTGTGTAATTTTCAATGGGAGTTTTGCCATGGATCCCCCTCTGGCATGCCACAGTCCAGGTGTTAGTCCCCTTGAAACAACTTTTCCATCACTTTTGTGGCCAGAAAGAGTCCCTGTTGGTTTTAAAATTCGCCTGCCCATTGAAGTCAATGGCGGTTCACGCGGTTCGCGCGGTTCGCGCGGTTCGCCGGTTCGCGAACATTTGCGGAAGTTCGCGTTCGCTGTTCGCGAACCGAAAATTTTGGGTTCGCGACAACACTATTTCTCCTGTTTCCAACACATGAAACTCATGAACTGACCTTTCACTTGCTTCCTAGGATATCCCACCCCTTGACAGATGCCATTGTAACCATATAATCAATGTTATTCATTTAAAATGTAATTGGTTTTAATGTTGTAGCTGATAAGTTTATATATGTGTACTACAGTCATAAATTACACCTGTGTGAACTGTAACAAGGTTTCACTTTCCTCAATCCATCTCTAAAATATATCTAATGTGAAAGAGTGTGCTCAAAAAATAAATCTAGAAACAAATACATACAAGTAACCTCTTTATACTACTGGACTGTTCACAATACATGTAGGTAAAAGGCAAAAAATTTAACTGGATGTTGAAGCAAATATCTTTTAGATTAATAGTTTTGTTTATTTTGAAGTCTTTTTGCTCACCTGTACATTGTAGAATTACATTTTAATTGTATTTAGTTCTCACCCCTATGTCTATTGCATTTAAGGATTGGTATACCTTTTTTTTGTTTCAATTTGAAAATGTATGATTTTCCTATTTTATTTTCAGGTACGAAGACTGGAATGGGAAAGCCTTTTATTTGACCCTGTAAATTTCCAAAACAATTTAAAACCTGTACTTACTGTTTTACTCCTTAGACATTACTAAACACAAATATGAATGTTTTAGAGCATTAAAACATATAATGACAATGATATCATCAATGAAAGTGTAGTTTGTGTGAAAAAGATAAACTAATATGAACACTAAATTTGGCCAGGGTTTGTAACTAAGTAGCCACTAAAAAGACTAGATATAGCTCATTTTGAATACCCTGGGTGGCCTACTTTTACAAATGGTATGCCATGATGGGGTAATTTTAATTTCTGGGCAGTTATATGGTCTCAAAAGCAACATAAGCCCAACAAACCAATCTGGCAAACTTCAACAAGTGAAAACTTTATTTGACTCTGTAAACCTGGACATTGGGAGCATAGTTGTACTCGTGAAACATGACAGAATACAAATGTGTGTTTTATTGCAGTAAAAGCTAGCAGTATAGCATGTCAGTTAAAATTCCATGCAGAACTTGGAAAAGAACATTTCTGGATTTTTCAAACTTTTATTTTAGATTTTATTTATATAAAATTTTGAATCATATATAAATATTTGACATAAAAAAATTAGAGACCAATTTGTCCTTAGCAAACTTATATATAATAAGTCTGGGTGCACTTAATATGAGAGGTAAATTATGGTTGTGCAGATATAGAGTTTAAACTCTAGGTTTGGTTTTGGTTCCCAACTTGGACAATTGCCTCAGTCCTTAACCCCTTAAGGACACATGACATGTCTGACACGTCATAATTCCCTTTTATTCCAGGAGTTTGGTCCTTAAGGGGTTAAAGGGATACTATAGGCATTAAAACCAACTTTAGCTTAATGAAGCTGGTTTTGTGTATAGATCACAGCTTAATTGTATGCCATTTAGGACTTATCACTTTTGTTTCTGACCATGAAACCTCATTCACACCTCCACTGGCTGTGACTGACACAGCCTACACGAAAACAAATATTTTATTTTCAATCAGATGTTAACTTACTTTGGAAGCTTTTATCTCCTGTTCTGTAACTTGAACTTTAATCATACACAAGAGGTTCCTGCAGTGGGTAGAATACTTTTAAAAGGAGATTAAAAATTCTAAATTAAACAGAATGTGCAATAAAGAAAATTTAAACATTAGATCTCTCATTAAAGGAAGTGTTTAGGAAGGCTGTGTAAGTCACATGTAAGGAGGTGTGGCTAGGAAGGCCTAAACAAAATGATTTAACTTCTAAATGGCAGTGAGATTGCAGGGACAGGATCTATACACCAAAACTTCTTTGTTAAGCTAAAGTTGTTTTGGTGCCTATAGTGTTACTTTAAGGGGATAAAGAATCCAAACCCCACTTTGCTGACTTGTTTTAGTAATTACTGCAATGCATAATCAAATAATATATCATATACTAACTTTAAACATTGAAATGTTCCCAAAAATACTATGCTGATATCCAGATATAGACTTTATTTTATTAATTTGTTTATTTCAAACAAATTATAATAACAAACACTAATATTAACACTATTGATATAATTGCTATGGTATATGGCACGTTTAAAATATCTTGATGTCACACTCCATATAATATTAAGAAACAATTTGGGGACGGTATAAAAATGCTATATTTTTTTAAAAGAAAAAGGTAATATTAGCTCAGAGTGAGCAAGGTGCTGCAGTGCTGTCAGAAATAAATGAATATAAATGTCATTCTCGGCTAAAATGTACTTCATTGACTGATTAATGCAGGAAATAAATTTGATATTTTCTGTGTTTCATTTGAGTGCTCTAATCTCTTCTAAATCATTTTCACCAGGTGACACCACCAAGGCACTGATTAATGACATACTAATAATGCTCCCTTTGGCAGCTTGAAACTAAAATGTCATCTGAATTGGGCATGAATAATTTCTAGTTAAATAGAGCCTTCTATCAGAACCATAATGTTCTTGTTCCTAACATTCAAGGACTTTATTTTTGAAGCATTTTCAACATAACTCAAAGGAGAAGAATTGTGCATTTAAATGTAATATTTAGCATTTTATTTCGAACATATTGTCTTATTGTATTTGTAAAATATACTCTTATTTAGAAGGCATAAAAGTGAGATGCTGGTGAAGATTGCATAATGAATAAGAAAGTATGCTGCAGAGAAGGTAAAATTTGATCATGTAGTTATAAATAATTGACATCACTGTGACTAAGAGTGTTTCTGTATAAATACAACTGTGCTTTACTCTCTCTTTCCTGTCCTAAAAACAATGTTGCAGGTTCAAGTCTAAGAGTATTTATTAGTCTCTAACAGGAAGAATAAATATAGTAAAGACACATTTATGAAAATAGCCTATACAATAGTCTAGACAATTGTATAATACAGAAAACACTCTGATAGTATATGGAAGGGAATAATAAGCCTATACGAAAGTAAAAAAAAAAAAAAAAATCTATATATCTTTCAGGAATACATATATTTATAATATATCTGAAAGTGTGTTTGTAAATATATATATAGTCAGGAGGGCTGCACTCACCTAAACATGCATACATTATAGGGTGCCAGGTGTCTCATTCCAGGATCCTATTTAGCCTTGACTTGCAGAGAGTCCCAGTAAGGAAGCATTTCCCAAGTAAGTTGATTAATCTCATAAGAGAAAGCCAAGAGTAGGTGCTAGAGTAGGACCTGCCAAGAATGGGGTACTTTGATGCAGTTGGCAGGCTTATGCAATGTATGATCATATAATGTAACCAAACCCCCATTATTTGTTACCTAGGTGAGGTGTTTTTAAATAGTACTATTTAGGATTTGAAATCACTGTTTAGTTAATAAGCGAGTGCACTGGTTTGTGTAATATATATATATATATATATATATGTGTGTATTAAGGCCGTTTGGCCTGTATTTGTGGGAGGGGCTTAAATTAATTAACTCCCCTATATAAGGGACACCCCGTATCTGACTCATATCGCTTGAGGTCCGCATCAGAATGACCTTCCCACCCACTCCTCATTTCAACACTTTCTCTTTTCTTTCCATTTACTTTACTTTCTTACTCCTTGGTGGGCCCTCTTTATTTACAGGCCTACCGTATCGTCGGTCTCGGCACACCACAACCGACTTGCTCGCTTTATACTATCCTATGCTTATGCTGGATCCTTACTCCATATACGGCTATTTGCCCCTTACACAAATATATATATTTTTATTATTATTAACAATATTATGAGAGGGGATTTAACTATAAATAGGACAATTACAAGAAATCTTACAGGAACAATGGGTTGAAGAGGACCCTGCTCAAACAAGCTTACAGTCTATAGGAGGAGGGGTATAAAACACATTAGGACAGGAAATATCAATCAAATAAGGAGAGAGTAAAGTGCTGCCCTTTAGGAGAGCGTAAGAGACAGGTGTGTAGAGGCTACTCTGGGAGGCCATAAGCTTTCCTAAAGGTATGGGTTTTAAGGCACTTCTTAAAGGATTGAAGACTAGGGGAGAGTCTGATGGGGGTAGGCAGGCTATTCCTGTCACATATTCATCCGCTTATAAAAATGTGGTTAATGGAATTTACTGTACACACAGGAAAAGTTGTGCCGAGCAGAAACCAAATCCACAGAAAGGTTAATGCTGAGCAGCAATTATGCAAATGGGAACCTGGTAACTGCCTTTGGGGTCAAAGGCCGGTTACAGCCTATCAGATCTAGAGGGGGTATTTAGGCCCAGTTTTCATCCTGCTCAGTGCCCTGTCATGGTTTCCCTTATGGTTGTCCGAAAGCGCGTTCCTGATTCAACATTCTTCTGTTTTTTTACTTTGGCTTTGATTTTGACTTCCCTGTATTCTGTATCCCTGACCTCTGGCTTTCTCTTATCGTTGTGTCTCTTTCTGTATCCTCTGACCTCGGCAAGTATCCTGACTATTCTTTGGTACGTTAAGTCCGGCCATTCCAAGGCCGGTAATACGTTACCTATAAGTCATCTGTGTGACACAATTCTACGTGCTGGATCAACTAGCAATCCTGACAATTCCATAGGATGGGAGACGCCTGCGAAAAGTCCTGCACGCGCGAGTTGCCGTATGGGTGCGAGCAGCGGACAGGAGACAGTCACGGGCAGAGCGGACGGACAGAGAAGGGACATAGCTATGGATCTGTGATGAAATATAAGATAAGCTAGAAGTGTTTAGTGCTTTATAGGTATGGGTTAGCACTTTAAATTGACTCCTATATGATACAGGAAGCCAATGTAAGGACTGACAGAGGGCTGAGGTGTGAGAGGACCAACTAGAGAGGAAAATTAGTCTGGCGGCGGCATTCAATACAGACTGTAGCGGGGCAATATGGCTTTTGGGAAGACCAATCAGGAGAGGGTTACAATAATCCATGCGTGAAAGTACTAGAGCATGGACAAGCTCCTTAGTAACATCTTTTGTAAGTAAGGAGTGGATTCGGGCTATGTTTTTAAGTTGGAATCTACAGAATTTGGCAACAAACTGGATGTGAGGCTCAAATATATATATATATATCACACACACACTCTCTCCAAAAATAATGTTTACACTTTTTAAACGTTAATAACGCGAACATAAATAACAGGAAGCAGGAACTTTTGTTATGTCATATACCTTAACGTTAAAGGTGTTTAAAATGACTGCCACTGGCAACAAAACATAATCTGCAACACCATAGAACAGATTGACAAACAGTCCAAACAGGTTATATATAGATAGATAGATAGATAGATGTGATTTTAAAGTCAATTTATTTGAGTACATTTATGTTTGTTCTTTATCAATAACAATATTCAAAATTGTTCTGTGTCTCATGAATAAAATGGGTAGATGCAGTTCACAAAATATAATGCCTTGGGAATGGGCACTGGTTAACTATTATCAACCTGGGAATTCAGGAGAACTGAGCATAGTTGAGAGATTTTTCCAAGATTGGTTCTTTTGACCTGAGAATTTAAAATCCCTGGTAAATACCCAACACTTCGTGGTTTGATTAATAACTCTTTGATTTAAATAGCAGTGATGAATTCCTGTTTTCACAGGAGGGAAAGATTATTCAGATCAAAACAAATTTTTATCAGTTTACCTATTCCAATAATGGAGAAATTACAAATCTTGAACAGATCTACATGTTAGACAACTAAAGGGACAAGGGGGATGGCAGTCAAGAATAGGTGATGTTCTACATTCCTAGTTTAAGACAATACCAGTGACTCAGGGAATAATTAAATAAGCTGCGACACCATACTCAGGATTGTTGTGCTATAACAAGTCTTAAATACAGCTCTTTAAACACAGAGAAACATCACTTTACAGGGAAAAATAGTGCATGCTTCAAAAATAACCAGATGTATTGTATTTTATAAGAAAATACAAAAAATGCCAATTGAAAAAAAGGCACTAAAATTCTTTTACAAAATATAATACCTAAAGCAATATTACAGTAAGCAAGAACTTATAAAGTGGAATAGCCCATAAATCACACTCATAAAATAAAAATATCGTACAAAACCATGTGTGCGGTGTCTTTAAAAATAAAAATATACACTTCCGTCCCACAGAGAGGTGGCTTCTTGGAGCCTTATAGCCTGAGCAGACTCAACGTGCTCTGTGTTTGTGAGTGCTTTTATCCATCTATTTACTACTATTTCTATAATTACCAGTATTAACAGTATTAACTATATTTTTTATTTTTTATGTTTCTTTATCTTCATATCAACTTGAACGGAGCTGGTAAATCTAGTGTAAGTGTTTGATATGTACTATGCACTTGGAATGATATAGAAACTGCACAAACGTTTCAAGCACTTTATTGATGTATATTGTTTACAGAGTGCACTTTGGATTTAATGGGAGTGATACCAACACTGACATTTTGTTTCTAAAGACACAGCACACCTTTTTTTTGTAAAATATTGTATTTTATACTTTAATTTTTAGATGGAGGAACTGGACAGTTTATAAACTATGACTAGTCATATAGGAACATATTGGTGTCAACTATTCTAAATCACACAACAACTGTGCATAACAGGGTTGCTTGTTCTGTAAAATGTGAATATTTGTTTATTGCTTAGCCTGATAAGAAGCAAAAGTCCAATGAGTTCTTCAATGGGGTGAATCCCTAGATTTGTTTTTGACTACTTTGAACTTATTTAATGTTATTTAATGGTAGTTATACACTCACCCCGTATCAAGTTGGTAGCAAGCATATACATTTGACATTTAAGGTTTTAACTTTTTAGCTTACTTTTTCAGTAAATAACCTTTATGCGTATCCATATCTATACAGGATGTGGAGAAGCTATCTAGTATATTGCAAATCACACTGCAGCTGAAGCGTATAAAGTCCTAATGGGAGGATGAGAAGTAAAAGAGGTATGCAGAAATAGCGGTAGAGACAATCTATGAAGTCTGAATATTGTTAAGACTCCTGTGGATAGTGTACAACGATAGATAAAGAATTGTGGACCTATGCTGAGTGGCGTACAAAGATCGTGTATAGTACAAAGGTGGGTAAAAAATATGTATGTGAGTAGGTGAGTATGTATGGTTTTAGGAGTACACCTGTTCTAGAAAGAGATTTGCCTATACTCTTAGAAACAAGATAGAATAGTGTACAGCACAAAAACATGTAATTGTGATCCTAAACTCAATCTGCCAGGTGTGTGCAATTATGAGTGGATTAATACAATATATCAAGATTAAAAGCTTACATACAAAGTTCCTCTTATTCAAATTTCTAAACCAGCGTCTTCCTCAGGTGCATAAATCTTGTCTTCCTCCTCTCTTTGCACCTCTCGTGGTCGCCATATTGGTGCTTGCGAGGGTTTTCGACGTAATTTCAGGTTCTTGATATATCTGGTGGCTGCGAGAGCTGCAAAGGGAGGAGGAAGCTCCCGATTGATTAATTGAAGAAGAGAGCATTCCCAAATTAGAATTTTTCTCACAAAAAGGGATTCAAATATCAGACCACACAGGTAAGAGTAATGCAAGTGAGGAAGTCACTGGTTAAGGCGTTAAAACGCGTCGTGCTTTATCTGAACTGAGGAAGCTTTGAATAAGATATTTACCTTATATATATATATATATATATATATATATATATTGGCACCACTAACCACTATTTGTTTGGGATAATTATTTAGTTTACGGTCTCCTCTAGAATTCATCTCACTAGAACCTATTTAATATTCAATGTTGAATTTCTCCAATCTTATATTGGCCAATTCACAATAAAGCCAGTTATATGCCTGTTACCTTTCATTACCCCCTTATTTTTTGGATTACAGATGAAGGTAGAGGAATGGCCTTATAAGGCTAGATTGATACTGTATATAATTTATTACCAGTAGTTACTGCTTGTATATTTGTGTTACAATTACTTTCATTATAACCATTTCACCATCCATTAAGTCAGGTTTTATATCCAGGGGGGCTTCGTTTTCACATTGTGAATATGTTCTTGCCCTGCTTTTTCTTTTTCTACAGCTTTGTATGTAAGTTTTTATTTGTTTGTGCAATTAATAGCATTTGTTTTAAAGTTAAGAGCTGGTGCCCGTCCTCTGTCACCACTGTGATAACCTGCTTTTCTTGAATGGGATATATTTGACATAAGAAGCTGTATTACCTGAGACAGTTTTTCAATAGGCTCATAAAAGTGTGAGTTGATTACCTAAAGAGAATATTCTGCCAAAAATGTGGTTATTACTGTACTCTCCTATGAGAGAGTATTTTTCTGTTTACCTTTCAGGGAAAAGCAACATATACTATTCTCTAGGTCAGGGGTAGGCAACCTTTTAGCAGCACTGTGCCGATATAGGATTGTGATGTCCCGTAGCGTGCCGATCCTATTTTTTTTAAATTGAGGTGTGTATGCTGCTGTATTCTGCTTGTGTTATTTTTACTGTAATTGCTTTGTATCGTTGTATTTGTGCGTATATGAGCTATTATATTGTATATGTGCACAGGGCTGCCATCAGGGGGGCCCGGACTGCTCTGGCAGTCCTGGGCCCCACTTTCTTTCTCTGCACACATAGATAGCGAATATCGGGGGCCCAGGCAGCACACAGCCTCTTCTCTTCTATTAAATCTCGTGAGACCCAGTTGCCAGGGCAAGCCTCCGCGGGTCTCGCGAGAGTTATTGGAAGAGAGGAGAGAAGAGAAGAAGCTGTGTGCTGCCTGGGCTTCCTCTGCGGTAACAGGGAGCCGGGGCCCCCCCACCGAACCACCAGGGTTGGAATCTCCCCCCTCCCTGGACCCAGGTAAGCAGGGAGGGGGGAGAAACATTTAATTAAATTTAAAACATGTTAAAAAAATGTATGTGAAAATGCCCCTACCTCCCCCTCCCCCTCCCCACCAGATTGCACATTTACACACACACACACACACACACTACATACACTGACACAACACACACACACACACACTACATACACTGACACAACACACACACACACATACATACACTGACACAACACACATACTACATACACTAACACAACACACACTCACACTACATACACTGACACAACACACACACACACATACATACACTGACACAACACACACATATATATATATATTCACTACACACTTACACACACTCTGCATTTACTACACAATTACACACACTCTGCATTCACTATACATTTACACACACTCTGCATTCACTGCACTAACACACACACTACATTCATTACACTGACACACTCTGCATTCACTACACACTAACACACACTCTGCATTCACTAGACACTAACACACACTCTGCATTCACTACACACTAACACACACTCTGCATTAATTACACACTAACACACACTCTGCATACACTAACTATGCACACACTCTGGATTCACTATACTGACACACACTCTGCATTAACTGTACACACAGCATCCACTACACAAACATCCTGTATTCACAGTACACACACTACATCTACCACAAATTGAAACACTCTGCATTCACGATACACAGACACTGCCTCTAATACACACACTACATCCACTACAGACACTGCATCCACTAAACACATTTCATCTAGTACAAACATTACATCCACTACACACACACTACATCACTGTACACACACTACATCCACTACACAAACACACACTCTGCATTCACTGCACAAACACAAACACTACATCTATTACACACATTCTAATTCACTTCCACTATACACACCACATTCAGTCCTACATCATTGTCAGCGGACAAAGCAGGGTGTGAGCGGGCCCGGGGGGTGGGGGCAGACCTTGTGCTTTGTCAAAATTTCTGATGGCAGCCCTGTATGTGCATTAGTAGTTTATGGTATCGTGTATGATACATATGAATGTGGGCTGTGTATGAGGGCTGCTTGTGGAATTGTGTGTGGATGGATATGTCACATTGCGTTTTTGGTAGTGTGTGGGGGCTGTTTGGGGTATTGCATGTGAGAGGCTGCATGTGGGATTGTGTGCATGTATGTGGATTGTTAGTGGTGTTGCGTTAGTGGGGATTGTGTGTATGTTTGTGTGTGGGCTGTTTATTATTTGTATGAGGGGAGGCTTATTCTGCAGGTCTGTTTATATCTAGCAGTGTGAGTGGCTTCCCTGGGTTCCAGTGGAGACCAGGCTGGCCAGGTACAGGTCAAAGACAGGAGCTGCAACAGCAGCTGCAGGCTGCTCTACTGCAGTGTGGATTCCCATTCACAAGTGCTGGGAGGAACTGATCTGAGGTCACTTCCTCTACGTTCTGCAATGCATAAATTGAGGATTTTCCTTCACCACCTTTTCGCATTAGCAGATATCTGAAGTATCGCTGAGACGCCTGATAGGCCAGAGCCTGTTTGGCTCTAGCAGCCTTGAGTGCCGTGGAAAGACACCTCGAGTGCCGTGCACGGCACTAGTGCCGTAGGTTGCCTACCCCTGCTCTAGGTATATATATTTATTAATTGACTATTGTATTTATTCACTCCTAATTGCACACACCTGGCAGAGTGAGTTTGGGATCACAATTATATATGTTTGCGCTGTACACTATGCTACCTAATTTTATTTGGTTTTATATAAGGTGGAATTTATTGTGATTGGTTCCAATGTGTTAATAGCTGCATGTGGGTTAGCACCAATTATATTGCTCATTCCTTTTTGGTTTTTTTTTATACCCTTAGAAAGACTGACTTCGGCATCCACCAAAAGTCACAACAACTGCTTCGACTTTTAAATATATCTGTTAAAAATAGTCAAATAATATCAGCTCTGGCCTATGCTGAAAATATAAAGTCCCAAATATTAGAAAATAAACTGTGTTAGTATAGAATCCTTCTTGTTGTTTTATAATCGCTACTACACAATAAGTATAAAGAACAATATTATCACCAGAACCAGTACAATTTAATGTAGTGGTTATGGCATCTATAGCCTATCCCTGCCTGTCCCATTTCAGAGAAAAGTCAGTGTTTTCATTGGTGCCTAGTAACACCGATAGTGGCAGTAACTCAGACGGCCACAAGAGGTGCTCCCTAGTCTAGTGCATTCGGCGTCTCCACACTCTGCATGGAGGTGCTTAATGGTCCCAATAGAGATGCATTGATTCAATGCATCTCCATGAGGAGATGATGATTGGTGTAGCACAGCGTTTGCTGCACATTTGCAATAGCCTCCCAATGCATTCTTATGGGAAAGAATTGGATTGGCTAAGATCATCAAGATAGCACAGCAAGACAGGAGGGGTGTGGGAGAAAAAGTGAGTAAAATCACCTTTTACTGATATTGGAGGTGGGTTAAACACCTAAACAGTCACTTCAGGACTATAGTGTCAGGAATAAATGTTTGTATTCTTGACACTATCGTGTTCCTTTAAGGAAAGTAGATGTGGATGAATTAGCAATTTTTCCCTAAAGACTTTGAATGATAAGAAATTATCTGTAAACAATATTTTATTTTGCCTCCTGATATGAATTTATTAGAAACAGAGAAACATAGAATGTGACGACAGATAAGAACCCGTCTTTGGCCCATCTAGTCTGCCCAATTTCTAAATACTTTCATTAGTCCCTGGCCTTATCTTATATGTAGGATAGCCTTATTCCTATCCCACGCATGCTTAAACTCCTTTACTGTGTTAACCTCTACCACTTTAGATGGAAGGCTATTCCATGCATCCACTACCCACTCAGTAAAGGATGGAAGATATGTAAAATGGATTATGGTGGAAAGGAGAGATAAGATAGGTAATGATTATAAGAGTGAACATTTTATTGAAAGAGAGAGGTATTTTATTACATGACAATACCATTTTTTTTTATTTCTCTCTCTCTCTTTCCTCCTCTCCTATTGGAAAGGGTTGTCCCGTATAGGCCCTCACTTTTGATTACTAAGGGATCATGTGGAATGGAGGAATAAGGGTTTTCTCTCCATTCCATAAGTTATGTTTTGGCAATCCTTTTGTAAGGACTCTTTTATATGTATTTATTGTTGTTATGGTTTGATGTGCGCACGGGGCAAGCGGACCTCTGGTAAAAGCGTAGTAAGTCTATTTAATGGAGGATTCAGTTAAAATTATGACCTTGAATGTCCAAGGATTAAATTTCCCGCTCTGTTTTATGAATATATAGTTAAAGAAAATCTGGATATATGCTGTATTCAGGAAACTCATATGCAAGGAAATAGTGCGTTCAAATAATAGAAAATACACTGTAATAGAACACTCCTCGATACGGGGGATAAAGAAACGGGGTGTAGCTATTCTTTTCTCGAATAATCTTAAAATAGAAATTATATATAAACAGAGCGATTCAATAGGAAGATTCTCCCTTGTGGTTTGCAAGATAGAGGACAGAGTATTTTCAATACTTAATATATATGCACCAAATTCCAGGCAGATACAATTCTTAGTGCAGTTTTACAGAAAGTGAGTGCTTATTTACAGGGCACATTTATTTGTTGTGGAGACTTTAATTGTTTTGCTGATTTTGATATGGATAAACATAATATAACTAATTGTAAAAGGAGTAATAGACAAAATAATCTAGCAAAAGCAATCTTATTCAAGAATAGATATGATACTAACTAAGGCTGATTTCATTTCAGATTGTAAAAAAATTTAGATTAAAAAGCGTACTTCCTGATATTATTTTTAAACCTTTGCCCCTCTAATTTAAGACTATGTCCTTTTGCTGTGGTAATTTTTCTTCTTTTTCTTCTTTTAAATATAGTCTCCTCCTTTACTAGGTTGATTCCCTTTATGTATTTAAATGTTTCTATCATATCCCCCCTGTCTTGTCTTTCCTCCAAGCTATACATGTTAAAGGGACTCTCCAGGCAGAGTCTTTTACTCACCTCGTTCCAGCGCCGGGAGCCTCGTGAAGCCGCGACCCCTATTTCGTCAAAATGACGAAATAGGCGGGCGCAAGCAGGGAGCAATCAGACGCTTCCATTTGGAAACGTCATTGCTCCCTTGTGCGCATGCGGGGCTTCGCCGCACATGAGCACATACTTCATTACGCCCTCTGAAGTCCTGAGCGCACTACCGCGCGTGCGCGCGGTGTGCGCGGCCGCGAGCTGAGCTGACTGACAGTCTTTGACCGCCCCCCTCCTCTGCTGACAGGCTGGAGAGAGAAGGCGCGCACACAGTGCCTTCTCTCTCCTGCACACGTCAGACGTATTTTAATACGTCTGATGTATACAGGGCCTTTTTAGGGCCCTGCATGATAGGAAGTCCCTCTGGTGGCCGTCTGAGTGATGGCCACTGGAGGTATTCCTATCAATCAATGTAAACACTGTATTTTCTCTGAAAATACAGTGTTTACATTAGATTGCCTGCAGGGAGCTATAGATCTCACCTGAACAACTACATTACGCTGTAGTTGTTCAGGTGACTATAGTGTCCCTTTAAGATCCTTTAACCTTTCCTGTTAAGTTTTATCCTGCAATCCATGAACCAGTTTAGTAGCCCTTCTCTGAACTCTCTCTAAGGTATCAATATCCTTCTGGAGATATGGTCTCCAGTACTGTGTACAATACCCCAAGTGAGGTCTCACCAGTGTTCTGTATTTACCCTATAATCTCAAGTAAATGCATGATAATCTATTATATTTTGAAGAGGTATGAAACAATACTTCTGCATTGAATGTGCAACATATGGAACATGTGCATTCATTTTGGTTTTAAATCCATAACAGTAATTTTTTTTGCAATTTAATTTTTTTTTCTTTATTCCAGTAAATTATAAATAATGGATACAGAAAAAAAAGGGAACGGGGGTACAGTCAATAGCAACAGGGCCGGCGCGTCCATAAGGCGGCACAGGCGGCCGCCTTAGGGCGCACGGGCTCTGGGGGCGCAAGATTTCAGTGACCGGCAGGAGGGAAGCTCTCCCTCCTGCCGGGCCACCATCTCGGCCCCCGGTGCGGCGTGCGGCTGTGCTGTAATCAGACGCGGCGAGGGAGCTCTAACCTCTCTGCTCTGCTCCCTCGCGCGCTATCTGTCTGCTGATACCGCGGGAGCCGGAATATGACGTCATATTCCGGCTCCCGCGGTATCAGCAGACAGCGCGCGAGGGAGCAGAGCAGAGAGGTTAGAGCTCCCTCGCCGCGTCTGATTACAGCACAGCCGCACGCCGCCCAGCAGCCCCACTGGACCCCAGGGAAGGATTCATCATCCACACCAGCTCTCCAGGTAGGGAGGCTGGGTGGAAAATATTTATTTATAAAATAATTAGTGTGTGTGTGTGTGTGTGTGTGTGTATGTGTGTGAGTGTGAGTGTATGTGTCTGTGTGTGAGTGTATGTGTCTGTGTGTGAGTGTATGTGTCTGTGTGTGAGTGTGAGTGACGGCGTGTGAGTGTGAGTGACAGCGTGTGCGTCTGTGAGTGACGGCATGTGCGTCTGCGAGTGACGGCGTGTGCGTCTGCGAGTGACGGCGTGTGCGTCTGCGAGTGACGGCGTGTGCGTCTGCGAGTGACGGCGTGTGCGTCTGCGAGTGACGGCGTGTGCGTCTACGAGTGATGGCGTGTGCGTCTGCGAGTGACGGCGTGTGCGTCTGCAAGTGACGGCGTGTGCGTCTGCGAGTGACGGCGTGTGCGTCTGCGAGTGACGGCGTGTGCGTCTGCGAGTGACGGTGTGTGCGTCTGCGAGTGACAGCGTGTGTGTGAGTGAGTGCGTCTGTGTGTGTGCATGTGAGTGTATGAGTGTGTTTGTCAGTGTATGATGAGTGTGTTTGTCAGTGTATGATGAGTGTGTTTGTCAGTGTATGATGAGTGTGTTTGTCAGTGTATGAGTGTGTGTCTGTCAAATCAGTGAGAGTATGTTTGTCATTGAGTCTGTGTGTGACTATCAGTGTGTCTGTCAATGAGTCTGTGTCTGTCAGTGACGTCTGTGTGTTTGTCATTGAGTGTGTGACTGTCAGTGTGTACAGAGTGTAGCGGAGCAGAGCGCGGTACAGGAGCTTCTGTTTCCTGTACCTGGCCAGACTGACAGGAGGTGCTCACAGAGAGAGCACTCCCTGTCAGTTCGGCCGGGTACAGAAAACTGAAGCTCCTGTACCGCGCTCCGCTCCGCTACACTCTGTACACATTGACACACCAGGAAGGGGAGTGTGACCACTAAAGGGGTGTGGGGTGCACCAAGGGACAGGGAGGGAATGGGAGAGAAACACCAAGAGACAGGGGAAAAAAAGGGGGAAGGGAGAAGAACACTAAGGGACAGGGAAGGGACCAGGGAGGGGCTGGTTAAGAGGCACATAGGTGAAGATGTTTTTTTTATGGGGGGGCGGAAAAATGCATCTTCGCCTATGTACCTAAAAATCCAAGCACCGGCCCTGAATAGCAATGTAACATGTTAATAATGAGTGAATATATACTATCCATATCCATTATATTTGGCCTATTGACTACTACTATATCCACTCTCTTTTCTTCTGAATATATTAGACACTGCAACACAACAGAGGGGAAAAAAAGAGAAAAAGACAAAAGGGTGCATTCCAATATTTACATCTATCAAAAAATTCTTAGTCTAGTAATGAAGACTAATATTTACTCTGTTTCAGTTGCTTATTATTATTATCTAGTAGAATATTTAGCCTACCTATTAAGTATGCCTCTGGCTAAACTGTGTTTTAACCCACACCACATCAATGATAAAAAATACATTATAACTAAGGTATGAAAGTAGTTATTAATTCTTCTCAATTCATTCCAAAAACTGTAAAAGGAATAAGTGTGAATTATAAGATTATAGCATCTTATTCTGAGTATATACCTCATGTGTCTGCTACACTTGTATCGTTCTTATGTTTGTATAAAAGTTTTCCAGCAATTAGCTACCTTTGGGCTTAATCTCCCAATTTTGGTCTGATTCCACAAAATAAGCTCATAATCTATGGGCAGTGACATTAATGATTTGATCTAGTGTATCGAAGGTAAAGTTGTAGTCTTCCAGTTTCTAGCTATAAGTATTGACACTGTGGATAATAGTAAGAATATCAATTTGCATATAGGTTTAATGATATTATTCGGGAGAACTTTAAGAAGCATCACATTCGGTGTATGATCCAGTTTATAAGATGTTACCTCTTGAATCAGTGTTTCAACATTTACCCATAAGCTGTTTACTCTCTCACATGTCCACCATATATGTAACATAGTGCCTTTATGAGAGTGGCATCTCCAACAGGTGTCTTGCATTTCAGGATAAATTGCACGAAGGCGAGTGGGTACCATATACCATCTGTACATTATTTTCTGTGATATTTCAAAATGTGCTGCGCATGATGACATTCCTTTATGTACAGTGACAATTTTATCCCATTCGTCTTCTGGCATAACTTCTTGGATATCCGTTTGCCAGTCTGTCATGAATTTCGGTGGTGTTGTTTCTTTTGGATTAATTAAAGTGTCATAGCTAATCGATAACACTTTCCTAGGAGGAGTAAGTGCTACACACAACTCTTCAAATTTGAATTGCATGCGTTTCAAGTTATTTGTTGCCTTATATATAAGTTATTAGACAGAAGCGCTATAATCTGCAAATATGCAAATTAAAATTGTGGGGGAAGTGCGAATTCCGTTTGGAGGGCCAAAAATGATTTTAAACCATCTGTCGTGAAAAGTTGGAAATTATGTGTAATTCCCTTTCGGTGCCATTGTAAATAAGGAAATAAGTCATTACAGCTATGCAGAATCTTTATAGGATCTGCTAATGACCATGGGTGTGCCGAGGAGAGACTTTCTCTATTACTGTCCCAGATTTTAAGTCTAGTAGAGAGTAGTGTATCTGGAGTTATTTTCCGTTTTTGTTGAGGGAGCCATATTAGAGAATGGAGGTCCCAAGTTCCACAGCAGTGTTCTTCTATTGCCACCCATTGCGGAATGTACCTCTGTGGGTTTACACTAGCTATATTAGTTAAATTTGCTGCATAGTAATACATTTTCAGGTTCGGAAACCCCATACACTCACTTTTCACTTGTCTCATTATTAGTCCTTTTGGGACTCTAGGATGTTTTCCTACCCAGCTAAAACGTAGGAATATCGCTTGTAGGGATGTGATAAATATTTGCGGGATCTTGATCTGTAGAGCTCTAAATAGGTAAAGTATTTTTGGTAAAATTTGCATCTTAACTGCCGATATTTTACCTACCCATGATAGTAGCTCACTTCCACAGGATTTCAGTTGGTTTTCAATGTTTTTCAGTAATTTTATATAGGTGGCTGAAAATAAATCTTTTTCTTTTTTTGTAAATCTAATTCCCAGATATAAAAGATAATCTTCCCTCCATTCAAAATGATAATCTGATTTAAGTCTATCTTCTTGTATTTTAAGAATATTAAGGCACATTGCTTGCGTTTTGCTGGTATTAAGCTTATAATACGAATTTTGACTGTATAAATGTAGTTCTTTCTTCAAATTTGGTAAAGAAATGTGTGGCTGAGTGATCGTTAATAAGATGTCATCTGCGTAAGCGGTGAGTTTGTATTCGTTCCTGCCTATTTCGACCCCGTGTATGTCTTTATTCTGTCGTATAGCTGTAAGTAAAGGCTCTAAAGCAAGGACATAGAGCATAGGAGATAATGGGCACCCCTGACATGTTCCATTTGTAATGTTAAAAGATTTTGAACAAAATCCTGAGTTCAATACTGTAGCAGTGGGGTTACTGTAGAGAGCTTTAGTTATCGAAAGAAAGGCAGGAGGGAATGTATATGCCTTTAGAGTTTCATGGAGAAAATGCCAATTCAGGCGATCGAAAGCCTTTTCTGCGTCTAAAGATATTATAATACTTTCTTGCTTAGATGATTTTAAAAAATTATAAATATCTAATACCTTCCGCGTGTTATCTGTCCCCTGTCTGCCTGACACAAATCCCACTTGGTCTGTATGGATTAAAGTAGGTAAAATGGATTTTAATCTTTCTGCATATATTTTTGCATATATTTTAGCGTCTATATTCAATAACGATATAGGTCTAAAATTCTGACAAGCCTTAAGTGCTTCCCTGGTTTTGGAATGGTAATTACTTGTGCCGCTAAAAATTCAGTTGGAAAATTTCCTGTTTTATTGCCTTCATTAAAAAAACGAGTCAATGGGTCGACCAAAAATTCTTTAAACAAAGTATAGTACAAATCAGAAAAAACATTTGTCCTGGTGCTTTCCTTTTGGCTAATCCCTTTATTTGTTGCATTACTTCTTCTGTTGTAATGGGAGCTATATGCTGTGCCAGTTGATGATCCTGTAGAGTAGGTAGATTTAATTTGTCCAAGTATTGATCTATTCCTCTAGAGGTTGGTTTTGGAAGGTTTGTTTGGCCTTTTAATTGTATAATAAGCCATAATAAGTTGCAAATTCCTCACAGATCTGGTTTGGTTGAATAATTTTTTGTCCTGTCCTTGAGAGTATCAATGGAATTCTAGATTGCGTTTGTTTGACACGAAGTCTCTGAGCAAGTACCCTCGTGGCTTTATTACCAATAGTATATGAAGTCGCCTTAAGTTTTTTTCAGTGCAATTCTGGCTTGTCGTTTATGGATTTCATTAATATTGTTTTGTGTTTGTTGTATGCTATCTTGCAGAAACACGGAAGGTCTTGCTTGATTCTGTTTGTGGAGATCTTGAAGTTTTTTTTAAGAGGTTCAGCAGAGCTGTTTGATTAAGCTTTTTAAGATAAGAGGCTCTACTGATAAGAAGTCCTCTTATTACTGGTTTGTGTGCTAACCATAATGTTGTACAGTTTATGTTTCTGGAATTATTTATATTAAACTATTGACCTATTTCTTGTTTAATTTTATCCGAG